>NC_056746.1:1569097545-1569285045 GCF_019279795.1 Protopterus annectens
GAATTTGATTGGGCTAAAAGGGAATGAATGTGGAACTCCTCTCCCAGTGTGCATTTACACATCAGAGTTGTGACTGATGTAATTCTTCCCTATCAGTAGAGTCACACAACTTATTCAGTGATGGATTTGAACACCTACATATTTAAGTACCCATGGTAGAAGACATTGTGACAAATGTACATGCCACAGGAGAAGTATGGGTGCAGCTGTGAAGCACAACATATATGAATGCATGACATCATCAATGTGCTACAAGACATATGTGTGCCTTAAAACTGAGTGAAAGCCTAGTGTGATATATTTGCCCATGTCACTATCTTGCATGAATGGAGCAGTACGTGTTGGATAATTTAGCAATTCCTGTAACTGTTGTAACACACACAAACATAATACCTAGAGAATGCCACATTAAACAACTGCCTGCCAAAGTTCACAAACCAGAGTACATTGGATCAATCCTGGGTGCCATATAAAAAACCTTACTACAAGGGGTCCAAATGAAGAGATGTTAAAATCACCAAAAGGAAAGAAGTATTGCTGGAATTAAATTCATCCACAAGTCTTGGTGAGTACTTTCATGAGGTGGACCCTGTTTTTCACAAAATCCCACCAACACAACACTGATATATAGACTGTATTTTATATAGAATATATCATAACCAGATGTAGGTTAAAAAATAAAGAAGATAGTTGGGTGCACAATTCCCAAGATAAACAAATGCCCAATTCTGGTAGGCACATTGGTACTTGGACTGGAAAAATGACAGTGTAGAATCCTCAAGACATGGAAATATTCCTACAATGGGGCTAGGCCAGGCCCAGGGGGAGGATGGACCCCTGTTGTAGAAAGAAATAGCAGTGCACAAAAATCACAAAACCTGGTAGGCCAAAAAAGAGCCATACAGACAATTGAGTGGACTATTAAGGATAAGAAAGAAATTATGCATTGTTACTATTATGCAAAAAGCCCAGAATTTCCAGACAAAAGATATACAAAAAGATTAAGAGAGAAATTAGAGGAAAGAAAAATACTTTCACAGGAAAACTGTTAACAATCTTCCAATAAAAAATTGTGTTCATTAATACAACAGATCCATGAAAAACACTATATAGATCAAAACATCTTGTGCCATTTAGAAAAGGAAGCAACTGAGGGAGCGTGAAAAGTTAAAGAGCAAAATGTAGAGATGTTTGAAGGGTATAAAAAAGAAATATGTACATGGGAAAGAAAGAGAGATATGATATCATGCAATATTTATGCAAAGGAGAAAACACAAACACAAAAAAGGCAGCCCCAAAGATATTTGAGGAAAAATATAGGCAAAGGCCTCCAGGTATGGAAAATTTCACAATACAAAAATAAGATCACAAAGAGGGATTGTAGAACAGAAGATTAGTCAAGTGGAAGTTAAAAAAAAAAGCTGAAGTTATGGAATATTTGCAAAGTGAAGGATTCAGTGTAGAAAGTCTGGCACAGGTCATGCCACAGCATGATAGAACAACTAGTCCCCAAAGTTAGGAGAAACAAGAAGAGCAGGCGATATCTGAAAAAAAATATGGAAATGGGAAAGAAAAAGAGATTTAATATGGTGCAATATTTATGCAAATTAGAAAGCAAACCTGATCAATGCAAAAAGAGCAGCACCAAAGATATTTGAAGAGAAAATGCAGGCAAAGACATCCGGATATGAAAAATTTTACAATACAAAAAATAAGAAAACAAAGAGGAAAAGTAGAAAACAGAATTAGTAGTGGAGAAGTTAAAGAAATAGAAACTGAGGTTATAAATTATCTGCAAAGTGAAAGGATTTAGTGTAGAAAATTTAACTCGGATAACAACACAATAGGGTAGAGTAACGGACACCCATATTAGGTTGAAACCAGTGGAGCACGAAGCATCTAATCAGATGATATATGAAGATACTTTGGAACCTCCTATAGTAAACCAGGGCAAAAGTTCAGTTGGAAATATACAGCAAGCTAAAGAATTTGAAACTGTGGCAACTGACACAGTCAATGTTATGGAGTGATATGTCAGTGAGTTCCCATATAAAAGAGCAATGGATGACACAAGGTGAAATTATAGAGAACGTGGCACAGGAAGACACTCTGGAACTTTCAATAGAATGGCCGCAGGAAATGGCAAAGAATGTGCCCTGAGTTTAGAAGAAAATGATCAAAGAGGAGTGACTTGATTTAATAGAGATGAATACACATATCAAAATCAATGAAAGAAATAGACTGCAGAAGGTCAGTAAAAGCCAAAAAGTAAGAAGTTTGATAAAGCAAATGAACACAGTAATTAGGACTGCCCATAGAGATCCATGTGGTATAATAAAAGTAAACAGGCTACATTAATGTGCAGCCAAATTAAATATAGATAAAGTCCCATCACAAGAACACAGAGTAGTAAGAGAAAGGACAAGGAGAAATCAAATGCCATTAAGGATGCATTGAATACAGAAAACTATAAAGCAATTAAGACAAGAAGTGTCACTGGTAGAAGAGTATAGAAGAGGGAACAGATCAAAAAATTATTCAGAAAAATAGACGTGATAAAAGCAATGCGCAGTATTATAACGGATCAGGATTTACATGCAGTATCATAAATAATAAACTAAAAAATATCAGTACAGCAGAAAAACTCCGAAGATGCACAGATAAATTTAAAGGAAAAGTACAAAATATCAGTTTATTGATGACCCAAAAAATTTTATAAAGAATTGGGAAACAAGGTAAAAGGAATTGAAAGACCACCAAAAAAAGAAGAAATCAATACAGTTTGGAGAAATATTTATGAAGATCCTGTGGAACATAACAAAGATGCTAAATGGATAGAAGAAGTAAAAGAAAGAAAGAATAAGAAGTTTAAATGTACAGGATATGAAATGGTATGAAGTAACGTCAAGAGAATTTGAACAAAAGTTAAGCAAAGCCTCTAATTGGAAAACCTCAGGCCCAGATGCAGTACCTAACTTCTGGTTAAAAGTATTAACATCTTTGCACAAAGATTTAGCTATGAGTAACAACTATGTATATGTGCACGTCAAACAGACATCAGCCTTGCTAACAACAGGAAAAACTGTGTTCCTACTTGAGTGAAATTGCAAGCTACCCTAAAAACTATAGACCAATAACTTCCCATTAGATGATATATAAGCTATACACTGGAACTGATGCCAGCAGAGTTTATAATCATTTAGAGGAAAACTCAATTATGGCAATAGACCAAAAGGGTAATAAAAGAAAGTCATATGGAACAAAGGATCATTTGTTGTTAAATAAAGTCATAGTGGAGAACTGTAAAAAGGGGAAGAATCTAAGTATGGCATGAATAGCACAAAAAATCTTTTGACAGTATCCCACATTCATGGATAAAAGAGTGCTTTAAATGCATAAGATACACCCTACATTGATAAACTACATCACAGTGACCATGAAACAGTGGCAAATCACTTTGCTGTTAAGCCATGATAAAGGACAAATTTTTATTCCAGGGATAAAAATCCAAAAGGGGATATTCCAGGGTGACTCTCTGTCACCGTTACTCTTTTGCCTCGCCCTTAACCCATTAAGCTGTCTACTTAACAAATTAGGTCATGGCTATAATTTGGCTCCCAGAAAGTAACAAAGTGTAAAGACTTCTCGTCTATAATGCATTGAGAAAGAGTTTTGTAACTTGAAAGCTTTGCTGTGTTTTATTATTTTACTCATTAAAATAGTGTTTGGCGTTGAGCTCCTGTCATTTTATTCTTGGATAATCTTGCTGTTTTGTCTTTAAGAGCTCTTTGGACACCAGGACTGGTTGGTTTTGTGCATTTCTTGTCTTCTTTTGCTGATGATTTAAAGTGTTATAGTTCATCAGATGAGGAACTGAAAGCACAACTGCAAGCAGTCAAAACTTTTTCAGATGATAGAAGAATGTCATTTGGTCTCGATAAATGTGCAAAAGCAACCTTTAAAGCAGGAAAGCTGCAGCACCAAGAAAACATCAGTTTGGGACAAAATGTGATATAAAAGAACTTGAGTTAGAGGGAGTATATAAATATTTGGGAACTAATGAAGGATCAGCAACAAAACATGAACAAATGCAAATAAAACTCAGTAAGGAATATTTTAGAATACTTAAATTAATCCTGAAAACAGCCCTGACATCTAGAAGCAAAGTTTAAGCTATAAACCAATTTGCTCTTCCTGTCCTAACTTACAGTTTTGGAGTGACTGACTGGCCCCAAAGGTTTTCATTGCACAAGGTTGTATTGCAAATTTTGTTTTGCAACTTTGCAAGTGTACTTCATATTAAATTTCCAATATAAGACTGTGGAAATAGTTATTCTGCCCCTTCAGTAAAGCTATCTGTAATCTGGCTTTGACCACTGCATTACTTCTATTGTTATTTCAAACTTACTGCATTGACACATTGGGCCACAGCGAATCACATGTAGCAGGTGTATTTTCTTCACTCAGTACTGTCCAGAGTGCTGACAGAAGTGCAACTGCAAAAGTCTCATTTGTACTACCAACATTGTCTCAACTGAAATGTTTCAGTTTTTTACTTAGGAACATGACTAATAGTGACAGCAGAACACTCAGTGGTGTGCAATGCCAGGCTCTGTGCAAAGGTAGAAAATTAAAAATAAAAAAGAAAAAGATAACAAAAAGAGCAGTGTGCTGATGTATTGAAATGGTGGCCTACTAAATTATGTAGCACCAAACCCTGCTCCATTCATTACACATTCCAACTTGTAACTGTGGTTACCAGATACTGACTTGAGTTTCTGTTAGACATCATCATGGCTTCATGTAATGACAGTACTTCATGAAGGGACCAAAAAGAAGACTGGATAAGCTCATTTTATATGGAGAATATACAAGTAAGATGTATACCTTTATAAAGGAACTGTATTACTGTCACGAGTAATAATTCTGAGATCTTTCCAATGGTTTGGATTAATTATCCATTTTTCCAACTTCATTATGTTTCTGCTTTTATTCCCTCACACTTTACTCCATGCCATATTTGTTACATCATGCAAATCAAAATGTGATGTTGATAATAACAATATTTCAGGTTCCACTGCAAAAACATTCTTGCAACTGTGAATAGCAACTTCAAAATATCCATAACAACTGTAGCAAACACTAGAACCAAGCCCTTTATTATTGATGCTGTTACTCATATGTTACTGCATTAAAACCTTGAGCCACAGAAAAAGTTACATGATGTGTATTTTCTTCCTTCTTTATTTATCAAACCACTCGCAGAAGTGCAACAACACCAGTGTCATGTGTGACACTGATGCATTTCCAAATTAAATGTTTCCGGTTTTGCCTTGGGAAGTTAATTGCTGTTCACTGCTAGTGATGGCAGATGTCCCTGATTCACAATGTCAAATGGAGCACAAAGGATGAAATTAAAAATAAAATTACAACTTCCTCTCAGTCATGTTTTTTTCAGATCTATATTATATCATTGAACATTTAGGTTGTCGAACACCTAAACGTTGGCCCCTAAATGTCAAAGGCTACAAACCGCAAACGGCCAATTATGCAAATTTGTTTACAGGTAAAAAATTTGCTTGAACGTCATTGGGAATTTGCCGTTTTCTCCGATGTAGAGTGATCTTGGAGTTGGTATATTTAGTTGGGGGGGGCACATCCTCCCAAACTGGGGTGTGTGGGGGCAAAGCCCCCCCCCCACTTGATTAGGGTTTGAAAGTATGTTTTGTTTTCCACCGGCCAAGAGAATTTTTCCCCTGTAAAAACATTTGCATAATTGGCCATTCCCGGTTTGTAGCTTTCAACATTTAGGGGTCCACGTTTAGGTGTTCGATAACTTAAATGTTTGATTATATAATATAGGCCTGTTTTCTCAACTTTACAGTCTTATACCATGAAAATGATGACATTAAAGAGCATTAGTTTCACACAAACATCACACTCTTTACATTTGAACCTCAAAACCATGGCATTAACATGAAATATTGAGATGATCAGTAGTATTTGCCACAAGCACATGCATATTATGAGAAGAGAAAGAAGAGTACATATATTCAAGCTATACACACACACACAGTCCAGTATATCTATTTTCTCACACTTATCCTTTGTCAGTTCACTGTAGATGTCTGGATGAATGGAATATTTCCACCAGTGAAGCTAATAAATCATGTCACAGTACAAACAAATGTATGCAGTACAAGAGTGTGTACTTTCCTTTCTTCAGTGAACAGTACTCTCTTTTGATACTTTTGAGAAATGAATGCAATATAAGTTGCAGATATTTAGAAATTTTTCTGTTTACATGTTTAAGTGTTATGTACCTCGTATAAAGTATGAACACTTTTTTTACTCAGAGGCACAGTTACATCTTAAGCATTTATTCATAAAAGTGGTATAGAGGTTATCCCCTAAGTCAGTCAATGTAATAAAAAAAATAAGTCTTTTCTCCCTGACACACCTTCAATAAGTATACGTAAAAACAGCAGGAGTGTTAAACACTTTCCATACACTACTGTTAATGAGTCATACTTGAAAGCCATTACATAGCCCCACTTCTGAATACTCACTTTTGTACCGTCTGGGTGCGTGTACAGCATTGTGGAGGTCCAGTTTACTATCAAAATCTCAAATGTCAAAACACGTTTTGTACACAAAAACACCCAAAAATTCTGAATTCCTGAATACTAATTAGTATTAAAAACTCCGGTTCCACCTATTAGCGCAGAAGTCACCAGCCACCACAAAGAATATGATATGAATCGATTTATTGTATCCACATAATGCCACAAAAAAACGAACCAGAATGACATCCAGATATAAAAATGCGGACAGTACACAAACGGAAAACAAAATTGACAAAAAACTACACAAGAGCACCAAATAATTCCAATGGTTAACTGCACAAAACGCCAAATAAATCCAACAGTTTTCCGATGTAGATGCTTTCAACCAGCATATCTGGTCTTCATCAGTTCATGAGTTCTGATGAAGACCAGATACGCTGGTTGAAAGTGCTAAACTGTTGGATTTATTTGGCGTTTTGTGCAGTTAACCATTGGAATTATTTGGTGCTCTTGTGTAGTTTTTTGTCAATTTTGTTTTCCGTTTGTGTACTGTCAGCATTTTTATATCTGGATGTCATTCTGGTTTGTTTTTTGTGGCGTTATGTGGATACAATAAATCGATTCATATCATATTCTTTGTGGTGGCTGGTGACTTCTGCGCTAATAGGTGGAACCGGAGTTTTTAATGGTGTTGAGCTGAATACTAATTAGGTAAACATGTCGAAAACAAGTCAATTAGAAATGATCAAACCAATGGCTTTGACATTTCTGAAACTTTACCTGTACCTGCTGACACTTACCTGCCAGCTTCCCAGCAGTACGAACGTATGCAGTTCAGTACTGCATTTCAGTTTAATTCACGGTTTTGCAGGGGGCAAGCCCCACCCCCCCTGCATGCCCCACACCCCCTGCAAATTATATATTCCAGTTCTGAGATCACACTACAGTGAAGAAAAGGGTAAATTTCCCAATCCACCTATACTGCAATCTTTATTCGTAATGTCAACCTCATATTCTATTTACATGAATTCTGAATTCCGAATGGTCATAGGTGATCACTAATTAAATTGTCAGTAACATGACAAATGTATTCCGGTAAGTCAGGTAATGTTACTTCAAAATCTTTCCAAACAGATTTGTTTAACTCAAGGTTCTGAGAGTAAACCACAGTTTCTCAATCCCTGTTCGCCTTCCCAGCACTTCAAACAGATTGCGGGATTAATGAATGATAATGAGCAGCTACATGAGGTATGTATTCATTATGTGCAGAGGGATTCATTTACACTATATAAGCACAACCCAGGCCTAAGGAACTTGTATCATAGCAGGGAAGGGTGTTTGGATTCATCAGCATCAGATATTGCTGCTTACTGCTACAATCGCATTACCTGTGGCGAAATTTACTACAAATCCTGTCAAGGTATGTTACTGTATGTTCTTTACAAGTAATTCGTACACAGTTCTGATGTTAACACTTTTTAATAGAAAATTGAGTGATGTATGCACCTTTCCCCTTGTGTTGGTATAGAAGGTATAATAGCACTGGAGTCATCCTCATGTAATGTTACATGACTTTATAGCAACATTTGTTTGGGGATATGATCACATTTAAGAAGCAGAGGCAGCAATGTCAAAGTAATATTTTAACAAGTTATATGGTAAGGCTGTTACATACGCATGACAACAACTGTTATCCCATTAGAAATGGATTAAGTGCTTCATATTTATTTGACAGTAAAAGGTGGAAGAATATTTCTTTCATAGCGGTCTTTTGACTTTCATTACATAACTGAGTGCTGCGTACAACTTGTGAATTTCTTTTTGTAAGGAGGGTTTATCATTTGATATTATAGAAGGATCACCGATTTGTTCTGCCCCCATGTCCTTACCATTATTAACATATGTTTGAATATAAGAAGAATTTATTTTTTTTTTATGACTGATAATTCATACAACTGTATTCATAGCTGATGTTATTTATATATTTCAGAATAACACATTCTTTATCTTTATCCATGCCTGCCATTGTGGGGGGTGGTGAATTCATATAGAACAATTATACACATGTTTTTTAATGGATGCCTCCATAAATGCATATTTGATTCCTATGCATTCCAGGATGATTTTTCTGATAAAAATCTATGCCACATAAATGTGCAGTCTCAGATAATGAGAATGAGGTTATAGTGCAGCCCTCTATCAACATGGATCATACCACATACAGAAAGTCATAGCTGACAAGCCCTTCAGCGACTGTATCTAGCAGTAGGTGGTCATTGATGTAAAGGCTGTAGGCAGACAAGATAATGATGACAATAACCAGGCCAGTGACATGATCACCAAAGCCAAAAAAGAGCAGGATCTATAGCATAAGAATGAAAAACTACTTGTGGTGATTCTGCTAATGAGTCACCACTCACTGAGATCAAAGAGGTGGAAGGAGTTCCTGTCCACCTAATGGACCCAGGCAGCTCATCAGGGTTTCCTAGTGTTGTGCTGAATGTGGGCACAGAGGTGGAAGACAGCTGAAGGTTGTCTACTTCTGATGCTCCATGTATGCCATTCTTGTACACACTCACACACACACACACACACACACACACACACACACACACACACATATATATATATATATGTGTGTGTGTGTGTGTGTGTGTGTGTGTGTGTGTGTGTGTGTGTGTGTGTGTGTCTGTGTGTGTGTATGTATATATATATATATATATATATATATATATATATGTGTGTGTGTGTGTGTGTGTGTGTGTGTGTGTGTGTGTGTGTGTGTGTGTGTATATATATATATATATATATATATATATATATATATATATATGTGTGTGTGTGTGTGTGTGTGTGTGTGTGTGTGTGTGTGTGTGTGTATGTATATATATATATATATATATATATATATATATGTGTGTGTGTGTGTGTGTGTGTGTGTGTGTGTGTGTGTGTGTGTGTGTGTGTGTGTGTGTGTGTGTGTGCACATACATATAAAGAGAGCGAAAGTGAAAGAGAGGGGAGAAGAATACAGATATATGTTAGAAAACTGTTTAGAGTTACAAGAAATGCTGTTTTTCATTTCTAATTTTCTCTTTAAAGCTTATCATACCCCTATCCATCTCCATTTTGTCTGTCTAGGCAGATATGGTACTGAGGTTCAATAACCACCTGAAGAAGGTATGGGAATACATTTTTGAATTAGTATTCATTTATATGATTGATCTTTAAGTATAACTTAATGATATTTGCCATTGCAATTACATGCAATATTGCTTAACTCAGGGGTTATGTAGTACAAGTCTGATCAGTTTTTCTTGTATTTTTGTTGTGTTTTATTGCTATAATTACAAGTGATCCTGCCACTGACACTGAGGAGCTCCTACTGCCTGATGTTGGAATATTGGCATTTTCTAATGATGATAGCGGTGATGAAGAGGCACAGTCTCAGGTATCAGAGAATTAAGATGACACTGAGGTTGTGAGACCCACATCCCAGAGTTTGAACATAGTCATTATGCCTATGCATACCCATCACAAAGAGCCATCTCAGATAGGACAGGTTGAGGGTAACATGGTTGATCAGGATACTGTTGTTGTTCCAGCAAAGAACTGGTGAAGTCGCCCCCTTAGTCATTGTGAGGATGAAATACCACACAAGGGCATGTACAGATGTCCAGAGGAGGCAGGTGTCACACAATGCATGTGTAGGACTGTCCTGGAAACACATGCAAGTTCCACTAGTGCCTCTGAAGAGATAGTCAGACTACCGCCTATCATGAATTCTCTTGTGCAAGACTACTTGAACTATGTGTGTGAGTCCCTGGATCAAATGAATGGCACACTGGAATGTGCAGTGTCTTCAGTCAGTCAAAGTCAAAGAAAACTTTATTGTCATTCAGAACTACACAGCAGTGTAGCTGAATGAAATTACAATGCTTCATTCTCAATGCAGGAAACAGTTGCACATATAGACAGAGAAAAAATAATAAAATATCACAGTAGAAATTTAATAAGTAGCAATTTGTAAGTAGAGTAGGACAACAGTGACCCACACCCATCCCAGAACAGGAGACAAGGAAGACAAGGAACAATATGAAGGTACTATTGTCAAAGTAAAACTGAAACAATAGCAGCATATCTATGATTAGACTGAATTATTGCAGTGTGTATATTGCACTTTACAGTCCTTCAGTGTTTTGGTGAACACCTTAGTATTGCACTTAGTTATTGCACATCCATAAAATAATTACCTTGATATGCTAGTTATGTAACAGATGTCATGGTTCATTTTTTCCCAGGAGTTCAACAGTCTAATGGAGAGTGGAAAGAAACTGTTTTTTAGTCTGGTGGTCTTACAGTGTAGGCTTCTGTATCTCCTGCCTGAGGACAGACAAGTGTACAGACCATTGGCAGGATGTGTGGGATCGCTGGAAATCTTTTTGACCCTGTCAATGCACTGACATTTGTGTAGATCCTCCAGAGGTGTAAGGGAGGTGCCAATGATTCTTTCTGCCGACCTTACAACTCTCTTGAGAGCCTTACGATCCTGATTGTTACAGCTCTCATATTAGACTGCAATGCTGTTGGTCGGAACACTTTCAATGGTGCCCCTATAAAAGGTCTGAAGTATGGAGCTTGGTAATTTTCCCTTCCTAAGTTTCCTTAGAAAGTGCAAGCATTGCTGAGCTGTTTTGTCTGTGGTGGATACATGGACTGACCAGGATAAGTTCTCTGTGATATGAACACTCAAAAACTTTGTACTCTTGACCTTTTCCAGTGTCATCCCTTTCATCACTACAGGTTTGTGTGGTACTTGAGATCTTCTGAAATCAACAATCAACTCCTTTGTCTTGCTTTAATGGAACTTCTGCTGGGGAAGTGTCAGTATCCATGTGGCTGAAGAGCTGTATCATCAGCTGGTGTTAGCTGATGTGGCCCTGCCAGATCCCCTACCATATTGGCATTATTTCCACTGCTCCTTTAGTGATTGATGAGTCCACACCCAGACATTGTAGACCACGTGGTTATGGTCATGGACATAGTTATGATGAAACCTCTTCAAGCAGACATCATTCACATTTGGGCAACACCTCGACTTCTAGGCAGGGTCATTGAACTAGCAGAGCAACTCCTGTCAGAGGTAATTCACTGGTTGTGTGAAGCGACAGTGAACTGAATCTTCTACTATGCACAGCTTACACCTGTCTAGGATGCCAAATCATAGTGCTAGCATAACTATTGACTGAACCATACACAGTACAGCTCATCTTGGCCATACCACATCACACACACACATATACATAACTAAATCATTAATATTGAATGATGTGCACCTGTTATTGGCCCTGACAATGGATACTTGTGGTTAATCTGAACTCTCACTTACTCACAGACACACATTTCTTTGGTATCAGGCTTGCCCTCCTATAACCTCCACTCTACCCTGTGCAAGTGATGATGACTGTGCCCTGCCCTTTGCACACTTCTTTGTGACTTAAGGTTACCTGTGCCTGATGCACAGAGTGGATAGTTAATGCTTGCTTACTCAGATGCTTGTTTTAATTAAAAGCATTGTATTGCATTGCACTTTTTTTGTTATTCTGTTCTAGTTCAAATAATCATCATTTAGGCTGTGATCATAACAGTATTTCTGTTAGTATTATTAGCAGTACTGTCATATTATTTAGGAATTAGTGCTTGTTCAGCAATTTGTACAGATGCTGCTAAGATTGCCCTTGTCACTTTTGTGGTGTGTAACTTGTATGTGTGGTGCACAGTACTGGGCAGGCTAAACATATGTTTGGTCAAAACATATTTATTTTATAACTCATTTAGATTGTATATTCCTAACTTGAGTTTTGGATATTAATGCTATATTTTATATTTCTTAGGGATGCATAAGTATGCTTGTTCATGTACCTATGTGGATGATTGTGGAATCTGAGTTAATATTTTAGGTATGGTTTTGAAATGGGCCTGCTTTGGCTTGACATGCACGCTGTATACCACATGCTGTGAAAAGGCATTTCTAAATACATTTTAATGTATTTACAATTTATGTTGCATATATCAGCATGAGTTAGTGCTAACATTCCTGTACAGTTGAGCCATGTTTTATCTTACTGATGTACAATACTTACATGTGAGGGTAATCATTTATATTTCTTCTTTACAGATTCATCACTTACCTTGGTAAAAGTTGGTACTACAAGTTTCCTTTCCTTGGGTTGACTCTTTCTGATGTTTGTATAACACAACATGGGTAAGTAAACACTGATACTTTTGCAGGCATCACTTTTACTGTTTGCATGTACTCAGCTTCTTATCTTTTCACTTAGGTAATGTCTCTATGCTGTTAACTGCCTTTTAGCCAGGGCCATAGAATTTTATGCACGCCTCCATTAGCCAGGATCATCCTCAGCTGCTGGTTCTTCCTCAGTCTCCTCATTATGTCTCCTGACCTGGGTGGCCCAGCCTATTGTGCCGAAAACTCTGGCTGTTGCCTTGTTGTCCCTGTTGCAACTGTTTCTTAACAATTATATTGTGTAACATGGCTCTGGCTGTCAGTATTTTGACAAGACTCGCTGAGTTACGTTACAGGGTACCTTCAGATGTATCTAGACATTGGAAACATGATTTCAACAAGCCAGATACATGCTCTATAATTTTTCTAGTTTGAGTATGTTTAGCATTGTAACCTTGTTCAGTGATGTTGTGTGGATTTCTCATGGGAGTCATAAGCCAAGATTCCAGTGCTTAACCTGTATCCCCCCCAACTAGATGCCCTTTTGAAAAGTAGGCCCTATAAAATCTTAGCTAAAGGTTACAGATGTGTCAATATGGGAGTCATGGAACCTGACAGGGTTGCCTGCACACAATATAGATGATCACTTGGACATTACAATCCACTTGTCAGATGGTAGAGTAATAACATTTTCTGTTGATGTAACTGCTTTTATTTCAATGTTTCTGCACCTATGGCACAAACCCTCAGGAAAAAATGCAATGGCATAGAAAAGTTGTATGGTGGTAGCTCTCTCCTCTGGGGTACATGACAATCATATAACCCTTGCATGTTGCAGCACTGCATTGATAAATCAGTTTAATGATCTTGAAGCTGATGTCTGTGACAACCCTGTACCTGAAAAATGCCTGGCTAGTATATGTAATGCTAATTATACCTTTGTTTCCAGTCATATCTCTCAACTGTACATATTTTCACTGAATGTCCTGATTTTTGCCTCATATTTTTGGTCTGTTTCTCATAAAATTGTGTTTTTCTGGCAAATCACTGGCAAATCATTGAGGACTAAAGTCAGAAAATAATGGCACAAATTTGAGTTTCAGACTTCATATCCTTCAGGAAATTCATGTTAATGCATAACCTGTTATTCTATCAACTTTCTAAGTTTGTAAGAGCAGTATTTAAAAAAGTGTCCCTGTTTTAGGCCTCTGTCCCCCATTTTTTGTGTGTTTGTCCAGATTTTTTGCTCTGACAGGTTGAGAAGTATGTTTCCCGTTGGATGGGTTCTCCACAATTTCCCTGGGACCTCAGATGAGGGTGGCAGATGTTGACTATTTCCTCTAAGGTATTCCTGTCCACCCTGTAGTGGTCTAATATTTCAGTATCATGAAGTCCATGATAGGTCAAACATGGTTTGAAGATTCTTCTCCTTCTATGCTGAAGTCTGGCAGCAGCTTCACCTTGTATTAAGACCTGTTGGACATACAGATTAATGATAGCATCAGCAATCAGTAACATTTTTTCTAAGTGTGTTTGTGCTTATATTCCAAAGAGTATTGGAAATCAGTGCTAAACAGACTGCAACATGTAGGCATGGGTTTTATATGTTCACCATGTTGAATTGCTTCATTAGCGTATAATTCAGCTACTTATTCCTTCATTGGCATACTCTACCTCTTACCCTTGCTTTTCCGCTGGGTGAGATGTGCACACGTGCTTATTGAATCACAAACAGAATACACCCCACTGTGCATCTCACAAACACACACACACACACACACACACACACACACACACACACACACACACACACACACACACACACACACACACACACACACTCACACATAAACTATTGGTATGAAAGGTAGGCTTTCTTGAATCTTGACCTGAAACTTAATGCTTAACAATCAATATGTTATACCACAGATTGCTTACAAAAAATTCAATTTGTGAGCAATGGATCAAAAAAACTGAACTGGTAAAACATAAATACAGAGGCAGTCTAATGAATAAACAGCTGCAGTGAAACCATAATGAGTTAATACATTCAGGAAAAGATGATGTACCATTTTCAAAACCAGTCAGAACACAGTAAAACTGCTGCTTAAACAAAACACAGAAATACCATACTAAATTGACAAATCAGCCAGAATGGACTATGAGGGTCAGATCTTTAATTTTTGTTTTTTTTTAATATATAGTAATTTAAATATTTTATTAAGTAGCAATTTATTCCTTTGCTCCCTCAAAAGTTCCCACTGTTAAATAATTTCATTTCCTTACAGCCTCGATAAAGTTCAGGTATAGAAATCATTTAATGTTATTGTTACAGCACTGTACTGATAAGATAAGTTAAAAACATGTGCATGTAAATCATTGAGTTAGAGATTAATGAAAAAAGATGCCGTAAAATGTTATTCTTGAATTGTTTAAAGACTGAGGGATTGGTAACTTTTTCAGTCCTGAAGATAATGAAAGTGGTGTTGATATGCAAAAATAGGATACTAGAAGAACTAGCCAGATGACAGACTAAGCTATTCTTCCCTGAAATTATATCCACTTCGGAAGTAGTATTTCTTATGAAGTTTCAGCCCAATTCTCTTGTAACAACCTGCATAGTAGTTATTCACTGACTCCTTACTGCTGGAGCAGAACTGGGCAGGTTTAGTTCAATGCTTTCATTTGCATTAGTGACATCCAGTCTGTTCATAAACCACCAGATCCATTTATTTTGCGCATTGAAAGTTCCAGCTGAATGCCAGTTAGCAGGAGGTCAAATGCCCACAGGGTCTTTTTACCAATGAGAAAAGCAGTTTGTGAGCTGTAAAATATTTGCACTTTTTAAACTGATAAAATAATTTTCAGTAAATTAAATGTTCTGCTTACACAGTTTTTTACACTGATGGAATAATTTTCAGTAAATTAACTTTATGCTAAGTGGTTTAAAGAAGCAATCTCTTATTGTCTGCTGTGCTTTTACCACACTGTGCTTTGACAGAGTTAACACTGCACTGTGTTTAGAGGAATTATGACAGAAAATAATTGCCAAATAGACAATGACTGGGATACATTAACAATCATGTAGGCTTTGCTCTAATCCTCCACAATTTAAGTGTGTTAGTGCAATGAGCAGCAGTAGCAATCAAATATGCATGATACTTATTACACCTACGTGATTGTAAGCACCTTCTCGTGGCCAGCAATAGTGTTCACGTCCATGAAAAGGTGCTTGTTGCAAGCATGAGCAGACAATGTAAACAAAATGGCTTGCTTATTGGCAAAGCTAAGATATGAGCACATGCTGTAGCCCTGAAATATTAAGGGCAAGTACGGAGACAGAATTATGCAGGTTGGGAAGTGAAATGGGGGAATAATACACAAATAATAATGGTATGTGCTGTATAATAATTGATAGGGTAGGGGAATGGGTGAAGTGCACTGATATACCACAGGTAAATACGCTGAAGTGTCAAAGAAACACTTTTAACATAAGTGCTACACTTTTAACATAACTGCACTTTTGATCCAGTGATGACAACACTGCAGTTATGCACATAAATAAAAACAGACATGCTAACAAAGGATGTGATAAGGATATAAAGCTGCAGTGTAGCAAAGGGGAGATAAAATGTTAATGACATACTGAGTTCAGATAGTTTGCAAGGATAGAAGATACATTATGGGATGAATGCAAAAACTGCAGTTACTGCATATGAGATGTATACAAAGGGAATGTACTTACACAAGCTGACAGCACTGCTGTGTTCTTCACCTCAGTAGGTATTCACGAGAACAAATGGTCCTTGCAGCTGTAATGCCATGTACATCAAAAATGAACACATTCTTGCGAAGAAATGTCAGTAGCACCCATAGGAAAGGGGATTATCACCTATAAACATGTAATAGACAAACAAGTGTTGTATAGTCACGTAAGTGCTAAATGGTAATCTAATAACACACGACACAGATAAGTGACAATGACCATACATATCGGATGACATTTCCATTAATAATTTGCAAAACATCTGACATCTTTATACTGGGCATGCTCACATGGAATTACAGGGAACTGTAACATAACAGCAATTTAACAGCACCAGTACACAAGAAAGTGTTATATTGTCTGGCAGCATGCCTTATAGTAAGAAACATTTATGGAAGCCCCTCGTTTGATATTACACTGTATAGTGTGATGAAAACAATAGCAATAAAAAAGAAATGTTCAGATGAAGTCATGTTTTACAGAGCATAATTGTTTTTGGAATAGGTAATGCCTGTCAGCAATGAATGACATAACAGGCATTCACATCATGTCATTTTCGATCACATGCCAGGAGCGATATCGGAGAGAATGAATTCTAATCATAAGTGCCACAGAAATGCGCATATCAGTTATGTCATGAAGAACACCACTGAAGGGCTTACAACACTTTCCTACCATAAGGGGTATGGATATCCTACCTTGTAGGACAATGCCTGAGCAAGGTGGTGCTCTTACTGTGCCATAACTACTCTCTGTGTGTAAGCGACTGTTGTGTGACAGACAGACAGACAGATACTACCAGATTCAACTCCTTGCCTATTATACCAGGCTCTCTCCAGACCAATGATTTGACTACATGTGTCACATCAGATAGCAATGGAGGCTGTCGCAAACAACTGAACTGAATGTATGCAATAAAAAAGGAGTTAAAAATATAATATGAACAATCAGATTTAGTTAGATGCTACACATGTTACTGTCCACACAATAGTGAGCAGTACAATATCAGTGCTTCTTTGACAAGGAAGGTGTTTCCATCGGGTCTACTTGATATGGTTGACATTTCACAATGTCGAAATTCATATAACCGAGACCATATGATCGACATTTGAAATGTCGATCATACAAGTAGAACATAAAAAACAAAAAAAACTTACCTTAACACTGCCCCCCTGCACCCCCACACCCCCTGGAACTTAAATATACCAACTCCGAGATCGCACTACAGTGCAGAAGTGGAAATCTTTCCATTCTGCACTGTAGTGAGATGCCGGTTCCCCATGGTCGACATTTCAAATGTTGATCATATGGTCTCAGCCATATGAATGTTGACATTGTGAAATGTCGACCATTTGAAGGGGACCCATTTCCATCATGTAGTACACACACCATCCCAGAATTGAACCACATTCTATCTATGTAAGTATGCTATAAAATTCAGTACTCAATGCACATGCCACATGAGCTTTCACAGCATGACATCCCCCAAGTAACCATTTCACTGCCATGCAATCATAACCTGTGATGATATATTATTGTCCAAATAGGTAACAACAAGTAGAGGCAATGGTGCTTATGTAACATCAGTTATTTAATTTTATTATTTATTTAACATTTGTTTACCAGGAAATTCTGACTGGGATAGGGCCCATTTTCAGTGGAAGCACAGGAAGAAATGCTCCAGATGCATGTCTTTGGAATATGGGAGGAAACTGTAGCACCTGGAGAAAACCCACGCAAATGCAGGGAGGACACTTAGATGCCAAACAAAAGGTGCACGAGCTGAGAATCAAACTGAAGAACTTCTTGCTATGAGACAACAGTGCTAACCACTGCACAGCTGCACCACATTTGTATAATGTTGCTCTATTAGGAATTGAACAACAAGCTATGAGATAATACCAATTAATGACATGTGGCTCAACCACAAGCAGCCACAGTGAAACTCAACAACAGTGTGGCACTCCACCTATGTTAACTTATTACATCAGATGTATATGTATTGTAAAGAATCCCTTTGAGATAAAATGGATGGTGGAGGCTTCTCCCACTGCAATGGACACATTATAACTGTTGTGGATGTCATTCATGCATTACAGTATAAGACTTAGCAGTGCTAACATGCAATCAATGTGGAAGTTGAACATGTCACCATTTGACAATAGAAAATACATGATATTGTACAAGATGAATGTGCTATGGTAGAAGTAGCACTACAATTGTGAGGTATGTTAGGATGTCAAGGCATTACATCATGTTATTGTTGGAAAAAATATATAAACGGAAGATCTAGCCACGAATGTAGTCCACAAACGAACACCAAGTTGAAACCAAAAAAATGAAATATTTATTTTTCCAACAACACATAAAAGAAGATGAGCGCTTTTGCGCAGTGTACCCTACGCTTCATCAGATGACAATATATAAAAAACAAAGCTCTTAAATATAACAATGCGCGGGAAAAGTAGAACATTTTAACAAGCAATTAGCATTTAAAGTATATACAGCTGGAATTCATTAATAGAATCCAAACAAAATACATAGCACTGACTGCCACGCTAAGTAGCATCGACAGTTAGTAAATAGATAACAAATACTGAAAACAAATTAAATCTTAATAAAAAACAAATAACATAGATATGTTCTTCTCAAAACCAAGTGAACCGGCTTGATGCATGATAAAACTATTCATGTAGTACAGACTCAGTAATAAATATTGAAACCTGCAACTTGCAACAAACAAATCTTGCTTCAGTTGTATCAGCATGTCAAATCCCAGTCGACTAGCTTAAAGGTCAAATGTATAATATCAATATAATACTGAAATACTGATACTTTCAACAAAAAAAAAAAAATCTCACTCTAATAGCATCAACAACAAAAAAGGAAAAATAAAAATACAATCATAAGTAAATATTAAAAAGCAAAAACTAAAAAACTGAAAAACTATTTTACCCTAAAATGATCATTTAGCTAACATATATAATGTGAATAATATATTATATAATATATATAATGATAATATAATAAATAAAATCATGCTAAAAGCTCCTACATTCAAGAACTGGTTTGATGGATACATAATTGTTTAAACCTGGGGGTAAATGTGCACTAAGTTTCAAAATCCATTTCAGCTCCACAGAAGCCAACTCATTATCAGAATCCCCACCCCTTAGGCTCTGTCCACCACTTGTAGAGCCCTAAAGCAAAAATTGTGAGAGGGATGTTCTATTACATGTTTGGCCAATGCATTAGCCTCATTACCTTTACGTATATCGTATAGGTGATTGTAAATTCTGTCTTGTAATCTCCTTTTAGTCAGGCCCACATAGAAGGCTTGACATGCCACGCAGTTGGCAAGATAAATAAGGTTTCTCGTATCACAAGTTGCATGAAACCTAGGTGTAAATTTAAAATTAATCGAAGGATGCTGATATACCTGAATACTAGTGATGTAGCTACATCTATTACAATGATTACAGGCAAAAGTACCTGGAGTCAGAGACGTGAAAATAACAGAGGAATTCGAATTGATATGATCATTGCATAAAATTTGTTTAAGGTTTTCACAGTTTTTATATAAAAACCTGGGTCTACTGCCTACTAATTGTCTAGTAGTGGAATCCATAATAAGGACATTCCAATTTCTGAAAATCACTTCTTGTATACTCTTGATGTCACTAGTATATTTAACGATGTATTAGACAGTGTTACCAATACTGTATGAACCATATATACCATTATGGTTACTGTGTCTCCCAGATGTGCTAGCTATTGAATCACTCTCAATGTTAGGAGAATCCAAATGACCCAGAACATTATGTCTAATGTCTCTCACCATATTGGGTTCATAGCCCCTATCTATAAAAAGGGATTCCATGAAATCAGCCTCTAATAATAGGGACTGTCGCTCTCTGCAAAGTCTCAAGAGTCTCACAAATTGGCTTTTGACAATGCCATAAAATGTATATCTGGGATGCATACTGTCAAACGTGAGGATTGTGTTTTTCCAAACTGGTTTCCTATATAGAGAGGAAACAATAGATCCACAATCAGTTAACTTCAGAGACACATCTAAGAAATGTATCTCTGTTTGCGAGACATCTTTTGTGAACCTAAGAAAGGAAGTAGTCATTTCTAAGTATAACAAAAACTGGTCAAAGTCCTGTTGGGAGCCTTCCCAGACAATAAGGATATCGTCCACAAAACGTTTGTACAACTTAACAAACTTAAATATTTCATGCTCTAACAAATAAGTCTTCTCCCAATAGAAGACTACAAAATTTGCATAAGTATTGACGCAGGGGGTGCCCATGGCAACCCCCCACTGTTGTAAATAACACTTATCTCCAAACAGGAAAACATTGTTATATAATACAAGTTCAAGTAGTTGGCATATCAAAATTTTCCTGTCATTACTGAAAGATGTCTCACTAACTAGTAGTTCTCTAACTGATTGTATACCTACATCATTAGGTATAGATGTAAACAAATTCTTTACATCCAAGGTAATGAGTAGGTATTCATGATCAACAATATCAAGTGTTAAAGTACTTAAGCTCTCCAATAAATGATAGGTGTCTTTCAAGCTGGAGGAGAACTGGTCGACAACAGGTCTCAACAAATGTTCGAGAAAAGTGGAGACATTACAGGTTATCCATCTCTCACCCGAAACAATTGGTCTCATAGGTATGGGGAAGGTACCCTTATGTATCTTGGGAAGCCCCTTAATAATAGGCGTTACTGGGTGTTTTATGGAAAAATACTCAAAAATCTCTGAACTGATCTGTCTGCACATCAGCATATCATATAAGGTGTCTTATACATTACGTATAATATTATCAACTTCACTTTGATCAATCTTTTTATAGGTAGCATGGTCAGAAAGCATTGTCAACATATAGGCTTCATAATCTTATAGGTTCATAGGTTCATAGATTAGTACTAAGCTAACTGCCCTTGCGAGCCATTTTAAGCCTAGCCAATTATCACTTGTGAGACTCAAACCCTGCACCTTGTGCTTGCAAGGCAAGCACCTTAACCATTAGGCCACCCTCCAATGCATTTAGTAATACTACTCCCCTTCCTTTAGCAGCAGGTTTGATGGTGACATCCTTATTATATTTAAGGTCATGGAGGGACTTAGACTCCTGCTGTGTTAGGTTGTAATACCTTCCCTTCTTACTTTTGTTGGAAAAAAGAACATAAAAATCACCCTCACATAACTTGAGAAAACAATCAATATGGGGAGGCATAGCTGGTATAAAACAACTACTACGTTTAAAGTGAGACAGTTCCAAACTGTTATCTGACATACCAGGTTTATCTAAAAAGAATAACTTTAAAGAGACCTGACGACAAAAAAGTCTCAAGTCTATGAGAGCTTCACTAAGAACTCCCGAATTGGCAGGAATGAAATTGAGCCCTCTATTTAACAAACTAATATGTGAAGTGTCCAAACTAAAATCAGAAAAATTGAACTCCAAACTAGTCAATGTCTTGTCTTTCTGGTTTGACCTAATCTCTCTCCTGAAAATTTTCTTTTCCTTGGGCCTCTGCTGTTGGACCGTCCTCTGGTCTGCAGTGTAAACTTCCGTTGATAAGGCAAAAAAGGAGGATTGTCAGAATGAACTACCTTAGGTATCGCTCCGGTAGCAGAGACAACCTGGTTGCCAAAAAGAGCTTGTTGATTAGGTGGAGGTGTGTCTGTGACAGAATGATGAACATTGCTGCAAACACCTGATGGCAATTCCAACAAGGATTCACTGTGCCCAGGTTGAGAAGAAGTAATAGATGTTGGCAAAACAGGTAACGGAGGGACACCAGAAACTCCGTTAGCATGAGATGTGGGTGTTGCTGAAATATTAATAGAACTAGACTCATGATTAGTGACAGAATTATGAGCATTATGAGATCTGGGCCAAACAAACACTTGGCCCCAAGAAAAATCATTATGGTCCCTCATAAGCTTACGCTGTTTAGTATGTTTCAGTCTGTCACTGAAGGCATTAACCTGTATGCAAACATTACGTAGCCTACTCAGGCAATAATCAGAAAGGAAGCGTTCAGTCAAATCTTTATACATGGTGCCAACCTTGTTCCGCAAATCATTCTCCAAAGGCAAAAAATATTGTAGAAGTAACTTGACATAACTAAAACCTAATTCAATATTTAAGTCTTGCCACTGTTTTAGGAGAACCGGGTGAGTGTCCCCATAGGTGGGCATGCAGAATACCCGCATGCCTCTGGGAACCACCCGAAAGTGCAAACAAGCCTCCAAATGCAACCTCTGCCAAGCATAACATTGCAACTGATACAAGTCATCTTCAAAGGCTTTCAACAACATAGTAAACTCAGTTAAATTCTCACCGGTGTTATGAGGAAGTAGGGTGCCATTACTATTGGCAAAATCCAGAGACAATAAAGGGTTGGAATCTTGATGTAATATCCCATTCCATAGAGCAGCAGTGTCCCTCGGCTCCGGACAGTGATTTGGTATTGTAACAACAGGTTCCATCGTGTGCAGGAAGTTGCAACAAAAACAAGGAATGTTACTCAAAAGATGAATACAACTGCACCGCTAAGTAGATCTCCCATCAAAACGAAAGGCAAAAATGGAAAAATATTCATGCATTACAGTATAAGACTCAGCAGTGCTAACATGCAATCAATGTGGATGTTGAACATGTGACCATTTGACAATAGAAAATACATGATATTGTACAAGATGAATGTGCTATGGTAGAAGTAGCACTACAATTGTGAGGTATGTTAGGATGTCAAGGCATTACATCATGTTATTGTTGCAAGGGATATGTGTGCCTCTAATTGCTGTACTAAGGCAATGACATACCAAATGTCATCTTATTCCCTCGTACCAGAGGATAACACTTCCTACATAGGTTGTGAAAGAAAAATATAACCATATATTATCATTACTCTGAATAAAAGCATTGCTACATAAGAAATTATGATAGCTTTTTGTACAAGGAATCAAGATCTGTATGTGTACACAGCAGATGTGTTTGGCAACAGTGTTAGTGACATGGACAATTACAGTAAGACTTGACACAGCATAGTCTGAGCTTTAAGGGCTGGCTTTGAACTAACTACCTAAGATCACAAGCTTGAGATTAGCACTTGAATTGCAGACACTACATAACATGAGGTAAAACTGGGACAGTGCGCATTTAAATGGATGACATCCACCACTGTTTATTAGCTGGATGTTTATGCTAAAAAGTGGTCTAAGCACATAATAATACTCTACAGCTACTCATCATATATGTATCTGAAGAGTAGTATACACAGTATTAGGTTGACAGACACACTCACAGCAGTCCTCAAATGTCCTTCATATGTGGTTACGCAACGTACAAAGCACAGTATTAAAGTCACACAACACAGGAGAATTTGCACTCCAAGTGTAAGATACTGCAAATCCTAGCATTATGTAGTCATTAAGGGGCCAAAAAGTTATTTTTTTTCTGGGGATGCTAGGATTTGCAAGTATAGCACTACTATGCCAATGTAAATCCATCTCATAACTGGAAGTGTACATAAAAGTGGTAGTGAGTTGGCCAAAGATATATTACAGTAAACATAGTAACACTATTGAAGCAGTGATGGAATCAAACCACTTACCTATCTAGTTACACTACCTACATACCAAATTATCAGCAGGCAGTGCCACACAAGAATATTGAGTACAAGAGAGGCAAACAGTATCTATGAAGAGATGACATCATCAGTGTATTGTCAAGGAAATGTATCTGGTAAAATGACATTTGCAGCCATCTGAGATTATAATAGTTGCCCCTGCAAATGTGTGGAAGATGATCCTGAATTCATTTACAGTTGCACAGACAGACACACACGCACACACACACACACACACACACACACACACACACACACACACACACACACACACATATACACACACACACACACACACACACTTGTAAAATTTAAGCACTGCTGTATTTGGACCTCTTATCTGTTGATTTACATATTCTAGGAGTAGTATAAGACACACAAGCACCATAGGAGAACTCTAACATTTGAAGTGCGACAGTTCACTTTAGAAATAATGATCTCATAAGTGTGGTGCACCAGAGGTTCAAGCAGAGAATAGAATTTCATAATTGTTCGCTCTTATTGCTGCCACCAACCACTTGCCATTTGAAAAATTGAAATCCCCCCAGTTAACAAATGTTTGCATTACTTTCCCCCTAAAAACCATTAAATGGATGTTTTTAATCTATGAAACTCTTATTGGAGGCCTTAATTTAGACTGTTGTGGCTTCTTTAAATTATGTATAGAAAATTGTACTCAGTAGAATACAAAGAATATGCCTAGCCAAACCCTTGTTTACAAAGAAGTTGTGCTTGTGAAAGGTGGAATAAGGGGATGGTGGAGACATCTAGCAATTTAAAACATTTCTCCACACTAGAAGTTGATCGAGCATAGCTGTGTTGGAGGACATGCTCACCTCAATATAAACACCACCACTCACACACAAGTAACCCATACTGGGGCTTGAACTTCCTTTACATCTATTTACATAATGTAGAAAAAACTGTATTAGGCACAACACCAAAAGACAAGTCTGACTGTTAATGGGGGGGAGTGCACCTTTGTTAGGATGATCTCATCACTGCATTACAGAGGGGATGTTTAAAAAAAGTGTAATAAGGGAGCTATGTGAACAGTGAAATGCATTATTTTCAGGGAAAGTGGATACAGCACCAGGTGCTATTCATAGTTGCTCTCTCATACATACACACAAGGATCCCATGTTGAGCATTGAACTTCCTACCTACCTAGGTTACACAATGTAGAGAGCACAGTATTACTCACAAGTGCCACAGGAGAAGTCTGACTCATAAGGGAAAAGAGTACACTTTTGTCTGGATGACCTCATCACTGCGTTTCATGTCATGGAAAAAAGGAGATTATGACAGAAGAAGGATAGTGGTGGCTCATAATGATATGTAGCCAGCAGGAACACATAAAATAGTGTAACAAAAACAGTCAGTAACACATAACTAATGGCTGGATTAGAACCCTTGAAATTAGTAAAAAAAATATGTCTATAGATGTCAACATTAGCTCATCACACCACAAATGAATTACTGCTTCACAACATTTAAATAACACAACTGATGCACAGTGGCAACTTACTGAAGCAGAAGGGCCAGACAGAGAGAGATACAGACAGCTGCAGAGAACAACAGAAAAAGAAGTTATGTCTTACCATAATGTTCCATCTATGTTGTAGATCTTTATTCATTCATTACTGTTAGAACTCCAGTTCCATCCTCGGAACCAACACGGCCATTACCAAGCTCACACCAGCCAAAAACTCTCAGCTAAAACCTACCCACAATGCTCCTCTCATAGTCTCTTCAGATTGAGTTTGCCCGCCATTATAGTATAGAAGTAATAAAAGAGACAGTAGGAGGCTCTTTCTGAGCAAATACCTTAACTGATAAAGAAATCCTAAAGTCCTCCAGGAGTCCAGGCAGGGGGGAAGGAGGGCAGGAAGTAATGAATGAATAAAGATCTACAACACAGGTGGAACATTGTGATAAGACATAACTTCTTTATCTGATGTTGTAAATCTTTATTCATTTGTTACTGTTAGGACCAAGTCCCCAGCTACTTTGAGTCCTGGGTGGCTCTAAGGAAGGACATTCCTGAGCACCATAGTACCAAAAGATGCTTGTCCCCTGGAGGCCAAATCCAATTTGTAATGAGTGATAAAGGTATGAGATCTTGCCTAAGTGTCTGTTGTGCAGATATCATCCATAGAGGCTCTGGAATGAAAAGCCACTAAAGTAGCCATCAATCTAGTAGAGTGAGCCTTTATTCTGGAAGGTAAGGACACTTTGTTCTGGTGGTAGATGAAAGTAATGGTGTTTCTGAGCCAAGAAGATGAAGTCATTTTGGAGACAGGCCTACCCAAGCTGGGTCCTGCAAAGGCCACAAACAATTGATCCATTTTTCTGAAAGATTTAGTTTTGTCCAAATAGAAATGAAGTTGCCTATGAACATCGGGGGTATACAAAAGATATTCCCCTCTATTTGAATGATGGGGAAGAAAACCAGTAGGGCAATAGATTGATTAATGGAAAACCCAGAAATGACCTTGAGCAAAAAAGAGGGGTCAGTACATAGGGACGCTGCTTCCCTATGAAAAATCAGGTCTCTTGACACTCAAGGCCTGCAACTCAGTACTCTTCTCATTGGAGTAAGGGCTACTAGAAGTAGAGTTTTCCAAGACACACATTTCATATCACATGAGTTAGAAGGCTCAAAAGGAGGACTTGTTAAGGAATGAAGCACCAATGTCAAGTCCCTAGGCTCTATAGCAGGCTTGACAGGAGGTTCAACATGTAATAGTCTTTTCATGAAGGTTTTGCACAGTTGATGTGACATAACAGAAGAATTGTCAATTCCATTGTGAAAATTTGCAATAGCTGTTAAATGCACAGTAATTGTTGATGCTGAAGCTCCTGCGTGTAATAGGGTAGTCAGGTATTGTAGGATCTTCTAAATAGGCATGGAAAAGGGGTCTATGTTATGATCTTTGGCCCATCTAGAGAACCTAGCTCACTTACTAGAATAAATTTTCCTGGTGGAAGGTTTGTGTGAAGCCAGAAGAATCTTGTGAACAGGAGATGAAATATCAGGTAGCCTGGCAATCATCAGAAGTGAAGAAACCAAGCTGTGAGCTTGAGGCTGTGGAGACTGGGGTGAATCAGTCTCTGAGGATGAGACAGCAGACTTTTGGATTGATCCAGGATCTATGGGCTGTGAATCAGATGAATCCATAGAAAGGGGAACCAGACATGATGGGGCCAATAAGGGGCACAATGAGGATCACTCTGATTCTTAACCTTTGAGCTTTCTGGAGGAATTTCAGGATGAGAAGATGTGGGGAAAGGCATACAACAGACCTGGAGGCCAATTGTGCGTAAGAGCATCCCTCGGTGTCTCCTCTTGAGGGGGATCAGGGCAAAGTAGCTTCTGCATTTGTTGTTTAGGGGAGAAGCAAACAGGTCACAGCAAGGCCTGCCCCAGTGGAGGAAGCTCTGATCTGCTGTTATAGGACTGAGGGACAACTCATGAGGCATCAGAATTTGCCTGCTCAGATTGTCCGCAATAAAATTGGAGCTCCCGGTTATGTGCATTGCTATGAGAAAGCGGTTGAAAGCCATTGCTCATGCCAAATTCTCATGGCCTCCCAACACAGGGGGTGAGACCTGGTTCTGCCTTGTTTGTTGATGTACCAGATGACTGACATGTTGTCCGATTGAATTGCAATGGTCCCAGAAGGAAGGATATGTGTGGAACGCTTGCAACACTAAGAGAACTGCCCTCAGTTCCAAGACACTTATGTGCAAATTGGCCTTCATGGGGGACCAGGTTCTTTGGACTGTCTTTCTCTGGAAAAGCCCCCCCCCCCAACAGGGAAGCATCTGTGGTCACTGTGGCCCTGGGCTGGAGAAGGCAGAATGGTCAACACCAAAGATTTGATTCTGGCTTCATCCACCAAAGCATTTCTTTCTTGCAAAGGTTTGTAAGGTGTATCATGTGGTCGAGTGGGTGGGTTAAGATCGACCATTGTGATGAAAGGAGCCACTGTACTAGTCTCATGTGCAACCTCACCAGTGGAACTAAGGTAATGGTTGCTGCCATAGATCCCAATAGCTGTAGTACACGGTGTGCTGGTACAAATGTTTGTGGGAGGAGGACTTGAATCTGGCTTCTTATTTTTGAGAGCCTGTGAGGAGGAAGGAAAGCTTGACAGGTCGCTGTGTCAAAGATCTCTCCAGTGAATTCCAGTGGTCTTGTTGGAGACATATATGATTTGTCCATGTTGATCGTGATACCTAAATGAAGAGCAAGGCCTTGAGTGTAAGAGAGACTGAGAATGAGAAGATTACTGGTCATGGTGGTAAGGAGCCAATCATCTAAATATGGAAACACCTGGAATCCTTGTAGTCGGAGATGAGCTACTATGACTGCCATACATTTGGTGAACACTCTGGTGTTGAGAGACCAAAGGGCAGTACCCTGAACTGATAGTGATTGGCTCCCAGCTGGAAGCAAAGAAATCTCCGGGAGCGTTTGTACATCTTTATGTGGTAATACACATCCTGGAGGTCTGTAGAGCACATCCAGTTGTCCTTCCCCAGAAAAAGGAGGATGGACAGTACCATGGCCATCTGGAATTTTTGAGGTTTTATGAATTTGTTTAGTAAGCTGAGATCCAGGATAGGTCTCCAGTCCCCTGCATTTTTTGGCACTAAAAAGAACCTTGAGTAAAACTCGGATCCTCTCTGGTCTGGTGGAACTGGCTGAATGACTCTTTATCTTAGCAGCTTTTTGATTTCTAAGGCTGCAGCCTCCCTCTGACAGGGTGGGACATCAGGGAGTCATTTTACGGGTCTGGGAGTAAGATTGAATGGGATATGATAGTAGTCTCTGGATATTATTCTCTGCACCCATGCATCTGTTGTTATGTGTTGCCAGGCCTGTAGATGCAGGGAAAAATCGACCCTGACTGCATCCAGTGGAAAGCAATCAGACTGCTGTTCAGGAGTTCTGGTAGGTTGAACAGAGAAGGAATCTCTAGCACCTTGGTTGCACGGACTCCCATTGGCCAAAAAGGGGAATCTTCCAGAGGAGTTGCCCCCTCTGCCCCGAGGGGATTGCTCATCACAAGTGTCACAAAAAGATCCTTGGGACTTCTTAAACCACAGTTTTCTTCCCTTCTGGTTCCTGGAATAGGATCTCTGTGGGTGGAAAAACATATGCCCACAGCAGACAAGATATTTCCATCCTTCTCACTATGTGATAGCGTGTTTCTTACTTTGGGACCAAAAAGGGAAGATTCATCAACAGGCACATTGACAAAGGAAGATTTAAAGGGGTCCACAAAATCACACAAACACATCCAAGCATGCCATCTCATGATGATGCTTGATGCAGCTGCTCAAGCTGCCCCCTCAGTGGTGTGAGAGATCAAGTGCATCAAGGAGTTTGAGATAGATTCCAAGGTAGCCAGCTGAGAGTAAAGAGTATCTCTCACCTTCAGGCAATACCCCCACCAAAGAGGCAGACATTTCTGAGATTAGGTTTCTTTGGAGGCAAGCAAAGTGTGCCAGATAATTCAGTGATCGAATAGCAAAGGTCACCGAAGCATAAGCCCACTTCCCCAGTCTGCCCATAGCCCAAAACTCTGTGTTTGGAGGATGAACCATGGAACTATCTTCTGCCAGTTCCCTCTTAGTGGCCATCACTATGACCATGGAATTAACTACCAGCTGCTTGGACCAATTGGGCTGGTCTTCAGGGGTAAATTAAATTTTATTTGGCCTCAGGGGGACAGGTTCTATGTTGTCCAGGGCCTTCCAGGCATGCTGCACAATAAGTTTAACAAGCTCATCCACAGGTGGAGTCATCCAGGAAGTAGATGGCTGAGCACAGAAGCCTGCAAGAACACTGATTCCTCCGAAGAAGGGTTGGAGGGCTTCCAGTCTCCCCTCTGCTTGAGTATCTTGAGAATGTCTCCAAATTAAACATCTTCCAGGGGAGACCATGGGGACCCTTCTCCATCATCACAATTGGTGTCTTTGGTGATGTATTTCTCAGGGGAATCAAGGTGCTTCCTCTTGCACAGTTTCTTCCAGGGTGGCTCCCCAGTGGGATCTTCTGAGGAGGACTCTGGAGAAAGGGTTTCCTTCAAGGGAAGGTTTTATGGCTCCCGTGCTGATGATCCCAGGGTAGGGGCTTGGGACAGCTGCATGCAAGAAGGGGGGGGGGGTTCAGGTGTCGATGCCAATGGTGCCAACTGTGAGCCTGTTGAGGCAAGGACCCTCTCCATCACCTGGAAAGCAGGCCTGCCCAAGGAGGGATGGGAGCCCAGAACTGAGAAAGACAACCTCAGAACCAGAGTGACACCCCACCCTGAGGAGCCTGCCTCCAGGTGAGGAGCTCTGAGAGGACCGGTAGCTGATGGGGAAACCCTGGCCATAGACGGCGCCACCAAAAAAATAGGCACCGAGCTAAGAGCCACATTCCCGACAGTCCATTCACTGCTCTGAGAGTGTGCCAGTTCCAAAGGAGCCATTGCACCAAGAGTAATCATTGCCGACAAGGAAGCCTCCGCAGTTGGAGCCAAGACAGAATGCACTGGGATGGCCATCGGTACCAACGTCTCCAGGACCTGGGAGGAGGCCAGAGGAGGATATACAGGAGAATATGCCATGAAACCTTCTGTTCCAAGAAAGAAGGAAGACCTAGCAGGGGTGGGTAATCCTCTAGCTGCCAAAAGCTGGTCCACAACCCTCACTACATCTTGTTCTGAAAGACTCCTGGTTGATCTGAAGGAAGCTGCCGAAGGAGATTCAGGTCTCTCAAGGAATGGACTAAACTTATGTCCCAAAAAGGGTCATAAGTAGGAGAATATCTGGTTCTTGGAAGGTGTTCAACCTTTGGAACCGACAGTGTCAGTGTTAGTGGAGCCTTATGAGACTTCAGCATGGTGGCCAAGGATGGTGCCAATGCGCAGGTACATTAGTCGGAGCCTGTGTCAAAACCAAGGTTGGCACCGAGAAGGATGGTACCGAAGCTGGTACAGTGGTTGGAGTCAGAATTAAGGGTGGCACTCAGGGAGAAGACATGGAGCCTGGTGCCGAAGTAGTCTGGGCCAAAGGTGCGGGAGAAGCCCAGTGTTGACTTGGTTTCGAGGAGGAAGGAGATGTTGGAACCGAGTGATTCCATTTCTCTTTATATTTCTTATAATTAGGAGGTGGTGAGACCTATGCCCAGAAAGAGGCTCCGAGAAGGGAGTTTATATCATACCCTTCAGAATCAACTTGTTCTTATGCTCAGCCAATGTACAATTGCTGAAGCTGAAACAAATATCACAAGATACATCAATGTGGTCAACACCCAAACAATAAACACACTGGGCATGACCATCTGAGTTGGGCAGCTTATGCCCACACTTATCACACTGTTTAAATCCTAGTTTCACTTTATCAAACATCATGAAACTACACTATAGTCCAAAACTACAATTTAATCAACCAAACAACAACAGCAAGGTTAAAGAAAGGAGGTTTTTTTTATTTTTTTATTTTTTAAACAGAAAAAAAGAGAGGACTACCAACAATGGTACTAAGAAATACCACAAAGTGGTAGGAAAGGGCCTACCAAAGGTAGGGGAGAGGGACAGTATCAATGTTGGTATGAAAAGAGCTACCAAAGGTAGAGGGTAGGTTTTAGAAAGAAAGTGTATAAATTTACAGATGAAAAGAATATATATATATATGTATATATATATATATATATATATGGAAAAACTGACTAGAGGAGGTAGTGATATAGATAAATCACAAAAATGCTACACTTAGCTTGAGAGAGAAGGCTTGGCATGTTTGATGAGGAATGCGGCAAACGAGATCTGGAGAGACTATGAGAGAAGCATTGTGGGTAGGTCTTAGCTGAGACTTTTTGGCTGGCGTAAGCTTGGTAATGGCCATGTAAGTTCTGAGGATGGAAACAAAGTCCTAGCAGTAAGGAATGAATAAAGATTTACAACATCAGATATAATGTTTTGTTGAACATGTAGGAAAATCTGTATGGTGTGTTACTCTTATTTATTGAATCATCATTAATCTGTCATGCAATGTAGTGTTTGCAACAGAGACAGATTAGGAGTAGGAGGGTGCTACAAGCATGAAGACATAAACAGGATAAGGTTGGCTTAAGGGCGCTACAGACATGAAGACATAAACATGGTAACATGGGCTTAAGGGTGCTACAAACATGAAGACATAAGCAGGGTAAGGTTGGCTTAAGGGTGCTACAAACATGAAGGCACAAATAGGGTAAGGTTGTCTTAATACGTTTCCCTTTTAGGGCTGCAATGGTTTTGCAAATGATGTTTTGCTGCACTAGTTAAATTTTATGTTAATCAAATGTTGTACATGAACAGAAATACAGACATTTGCAGTTAAATATATGATAGGAATATGAAATGTCATGAATTTATAAGCTGACCTACAGCTGTATTCAAAACCATAACAGTGTGCAAAAACATCATTTGATGAACATGGTAATTAATTCAACACACCACATAGGAACTCCTACTTTATTATAGCCTTCAGCCTAAGAACTGTTACTTTAACTGTTTCACAGTACTGCCTTTAGTCTACCTTTACTCCGTACTCCCATAGCACAGTGGATTTAAGCAGATTTGCACAAAAATAACATGATCACTGTGAATTGACATGAAATAATTGCAGTAAGAAGTTAAACAGCATTCATCATCACTCAGCATAGCTGCTCTCTGCCGACCTCTGTGAAAATGCTGAATACATAAAGTGAAGGCTTTTCCATGGGCCATTTCTGGCCATGTGTGTTGTGTGTGAATCTACTTTTTGGCCAGATTAAATGTATAAAAAAGAGGTTGATCAGACAATGGTAAAAATGGGACTGGCAAGCAGAGGGTATGACACAGGAGGGGGGGGGAGAATATAAGAATTTGCAGGAGGCTCGTGGGAGAGTGCCATTACTAGTCACTTCTTTACAACATAAATGTACAATTGTACACACAATTTCATGACTTTGGAGCATCACCACACCAGTGATGAGTTACAACAACAGAATAATATTGTATGGCCAATTAGACCAAATCAAGTGTGTCAAGATGACACATAGGCAAAGTGGAGAGCTATGTATGGAGCATAATGTTTTTGCGGAAACGGTGCCCATTTTTTATTTTTTATTTTTTGGGAGAGAGAGGAATGTCTGATAGGTAAAGCATATTAAGAAGCATGAACAGGCATGCAGAATATACAAGACAGACAGAAATTGTGATGAAGACATAAGGATGGGGGAGAACCATGATTTGGGATAGGAAAGGGATATCGGAGGTGCACCCATGTCCAGCTTGAAAACAGTGAAAATCTAGTCCTCAGTATAAAAGGAAAAGAAATATATATGAAAGCATAATGAATAAAACCATTGGATAGATTTTTAACATAATATCATAGACAGGTTATGGGTCTGCATGCTTACACAACTGGGGAGCATTTGCAGTCCTAAATTCTATCTCCCTTCGGCTTAGGAGGTCCTACTTGCACTTTGTAAGGTTACTGTGGTGGTAATAGCATTGTTCCCCAGTGCATGAAAAACCAATTGCACAGAGACAGCCATAACTAAGCTATTCCAAGCCTTAGCCTTATACTGAGGCCCAGTATAACCCCCTGCAGCAGTCTGTGACTGTAGTACTTCATGAGGAGCCCCACAAATATCTTGGACTCCTCAACACCCTACTTTTATTCTCTAACTTTAGCACCATTCTCTACGTCACCAGTCATGTCTGCAAAAGACATGCTAACAAATTATGTTGTGAAATGGAACCTAATTCAGATCTCATGTGTAACTGTTTGTGAGCAGAGACACACAGCCTTGCCAACAGCATTTGTGCAATTGAAAGCAGATGGATTCCTTGGCAAAAACATTGGCTATGCTTACATCTTATAGCACTAAAGTTGTATAACATGGAGATGAACTTTGGCACGTTTAATGCTCAACCTATTGAGATAGGTTCCAATGTTCATCAATGGAATACTTAATGTCTTGGCTTTTAATATTTGTAGTATGGAATGATGAAGGGTATAACTTATGACACTTTGTGGTGCTGGGGCTTGCACAATTTTAAAATATTGTTGTACCAGCTGGGAATCGAACCAGTGGGATAAAGCACGCAACAGTGAAAACTAGCTTATTAATTACCATTGCTACAGAAGAGCTAGCTTCTACATAAGCACCTAAATTAGAAATATACTAATTTCAGAATGAATGGAGATGCAGAGAGGCCTTTATGTGTGTGATTTTAATTAGTCCTGGGAATGCATTTCTATGTAAAAGTCAGTATTCTTGTTTGTAAATATATTCCAGATGGATGCAGTTGAATGAGCTGAGTAACACAAGCTGGGGTATGTTATGTACATACTTCATAAAGCATAACTGTCCTAAACACATGTAGATAGGATATGTGATGAGTCATAATGGTTATAACAAAACTATTGTTCCCATAATACATATGGAAGTAAATTTTAAATTAAATATCATCATTGTCATGTTTAAAACATTGGGCACACATTAGTTTGAGGTTATACATGAAACATTAATGATATAATAAATGGAAACTTTCACTTATGCAGGCATTATTGATACATTGCTTGCAAGAAACATGTTTAGCATAATTTTTCTATAGTTTCATGGTCCTAATCAAAATGCTGTTAACAATGGGATTTTTACACACTTTTTAAAAGTATCTTTTAACTGTATGCAAGTCCTTAATTAGCTGTGTTCTTTGTCTAAACTCACTGCACTTACACCTTGGGCCACAGAGGCAGGTATATGACAGTTGGACTTTCTCCACTCAGTACTGTTCAGAGTGCTGAGGAAAACAGAGCCTTGTCAGGCATGTTTGTGCTACACAAGGCATCCTAAACTATTTTTTTCCACTTTTTTTCTTTAGGTAGTAAACTGTATTTGCACATTGCCAAGTGGAGAGCAAGTGAAAATTGAAATAAAAAAATACATATTCCCCGGGATTCATGAACCTTGCGCCAGGCGCCCGCATAGCGTTGGCGTTATAACGCCAAATATGGCTGCTGAGCGATTCGGGTATGAATCAATTCCACGTGCACTACCGGCGTGCGGACCTCGCCGCCCGGCGTAGGTATGCTAAACACCCTGTGTGCGGTATTGCACCATGCAAATGAAGGCAAATAGCGATCCACGAAGTGGCGCAGAAGCGTAAGAACGCGGCAATGTAAACCAAAAAACGGTTTACATTTACCCAAACATGACCGAGGAGTAACGGAAGGCTGTCAAAGTCAGGTATCATACAGGTGCAATATGCCAATGGGGAAAGGCACCGAGAATGTCCAAAGAAAATATGCACAAAATGTAAAAAATGACATAAATGGTATGTACGTAGAAAGCACAGCAGAACCCCCGGATATGTGCACAGAAGTTGCAAAGCAATGAAATAATATGACAATGTCCTAAAAGAGCAGTATAATACACATCAGCTGCACAGCCACCACACACCATAGTATGTATGTAAAGCTTCAACCCCAGCGCAAGGGTTGTCAAGGAGTGGCGGCAGTGTTCGGCGCCGTAACCATGTATTAACAGTCAATGCCATGCAAATGAGGCAGATAATAGTGAATCGCAAAAACGGCGCCGGTGTAAGGATGGAGCAAACGGCGTAGCGGTAGTACACCGAGGAGTGGCCTACACGGGATACATGTCAATCTCAGAGGGGTGTGCCACTGTAGGAGGAAGCACATTGGAGGCCAGCAAACATGGGCTGTACAATGCACATCACAGCAGCAGGACCGGCGTGTGAGGAAATAGATGCGCTGAGAGTACATAATGCGCACAGATGCATGTGCACGAGGATGACTACGTACCCCAAGCCAGTCATGTGACGGCCTCCCCGTCAACAAACACGGATATAGGAAGGTAATGCGGAGAATATGAGGAAATGCGGAAGCAGTGTAATTGGAGCCGTAATGAGCAATCAACACCAATCAATGCAGGAAGGGCAAGCGGCAGCTGACAACTCTGCATGCAGACTCCTGCAAAGCGGGAAAGGGAGGCATAGGAATGCAAAGATAGTAGGGGATGTAGTTGAAATGCAAAGAGCAAAGAACCGAAATAGCACAGGCAAGTACAGAGGTAGGATAACGGCGGCAGACAAAGTGCAACAGATGCCATGTGCCTGCAGGATGCACTGCAGGCAATAGTAGGTGCAGCGTGCAGAAACAGTAAGGTAAGATGCAAAGCCAAGCCAATGCAGGCAAGGGCAATGTAACAGCAAAGGCAACAGCGTTGCAGTTGCAACGGTAAACCACGGAAGATAATCCACAGATACGGTCGCACAGACACACCCAATGACATCACCGGGTGTACAGCACAACAGTATAAAGTGTGAATGCACATAACACACAGCGAGAGTTCCCAAACGCCGCACCGTAGGGTGTAAACAGGCGGGAACTTTTAATATGTATATGTTGGGTGCCGCCGTGGCCGTGATGCATCGGTATGTGTCAGAGACAGACGGAGTTGCGGAGGAGGGTGCCGACAACTACCGTAGGCCTCACAGGAGAAGGAGAGTGTTCAGACCAAGGGTGACCTACCAGGGGCTGCAAGACCTGGAGATAGTAGAGCGCTACAGGGTGGACAGGGACACGTTACAGCAAATAGTGGAGCTGTGCCGGCCACGCCTGAGAACAAGAGACAACAGAGGGAGCCCATCCCAGTGGACACAAAGGTATGTGTGAGCTTGCGAATACTGGCTACAGGTACCTTTCAAAGGCCAACCGGGGATATAATGGGCATCTCACAGGCATCAGCATCCAGGGTACTACACCAGTTCCTGGATGCCATGTTCTGACATGCCCATGAGTATATAAACTTCCCCAGATCTCAGGAGGAGTTGGCTAGCAATATGCGCCGCTTCCACCGTGTGGCACAATACCGGAGGTACTGGGTGCGATAGACTGTGCGCACATAGAAATCAAGTCACCACCGGGAGCAGGGTAGGCGCTACATAAACCGCAAGGGATACCCCTCCATCAATTGCCAGGTTGTGTGCAATGCGCAGGGCATTATCATGGATGTGTGTGCTGGCAGCCCTGGAAGCTACCACGACTCCCATATCTGGCATGCCTCACAGCTGTATCAGGTATTCGCCAGGGGGGACATCACACAAGGTCACCTTGTGGGGGATGCTGGCTACGCACTGGAGCCGTGGTTGATGACACCCATCAGAAATGCACACACACACATGCAAGAACGCCATAATGAGGCACATGCACAAACTAGAATAATCATAGAGCGTGTGTTTGGGATGTTGAAATCACGGTTCCGGTGCTTGGATACATCCGGTGGAGCCTTGCAGTACTCTCCAGGCACATGTGCCCACATATTCATAGTATGTTGTATGCTACACAATATGATTCTGCGGAAACAGCTGCTGCAGGGACATAATGCTGGAGGGCCACCAAGCCCGCCACAACTGCCAAGGCAAGCACAGGCACAGGGCGTTCAGCGCCATGAACACACTGTGCCAGCCCCAGTAGGTAGACAGAGGCGTACCCAATATGCCTACGCCCTGGCAAAGAGGGAACGCATAGCACATACTTTGACAGTGTAGGCCCCATGGACTGACACCTCCTTACCTGCACACACAGTAAAATGGGCGCCACACAAACATGTCCGCCCGTAATGTGTACCGTATGTGCGGACCTATGTGTGAGTCCAACAAAGGCACCACCCAAACACTGCGCACCCAATAGCCAGCAGAGCATGGAGCCCCAACACGGCGACCGCACGCCGGCTCTACAGCAGACGGCGTAGCCGTATGCTGCCACTTTCGCCGCAAGTCGACTACATATGTACTTATGTGCATACACAGATATGGAAATAGATATCAGTACACACGTAGAAATATATGTACACATACACAGATATAAAGTACAACAGGTTAATATGGAACCCAGGGATGCAAGTTGACAGATAAGTAAGACGTGATATCTCCACATAGTAAACAGAGTGAACGACAACCCGATCATCCGGGAGGGTGGCCAGAGCAGGGAACGCCAGCCATGGAAATGTCAACCTGCATCAATGTATATCCGCGGGTCGGGATGATCACCAGGCCACGGTACAGTAACGGGATATGTGCGTGTCATATCCATAGGATATGACTGCGGAGGTACACATGGCCGCCGGCGATGCGGCCAACGTAGGTATTGTGTTCAACCATCGGTGCGAAAGCGGCAATCATACCTGTCAAGTGTACGTCATTATGAGGAACGTACCTCATCTGGGGTCTAAAATAGTTCATGTTCCGCGAAGTTCCTCAAAGTTCCACATTGAAATAGTCTGTCACACACTCATTGTTAGGAATATATTTAAATGAAACCTGGTAAATAGAAATTAATCATATGAATTCATCAAAGGTTCTTCCTTGTAAGTAAATCAGCATATTTCAACCATCCTATGACCCTCTTAGCTGAAGTTGTTAGTAAGCCATTAGTATGTGTTCCACATTTTGCCCATTTGTTACACATTATGAAGGTGTGTGTTCCTCATTTTGGAAATGGAAGGTTGAGAGCTACGGCGGGAATATGTGTATGTGTGAGGTGAGTTTGTCGTGTGTTCCGCTGCGTGTGTGTAATGTGTGTGCCACTGTAAAATGTGTATGTAGGTGACATGTCACAGGTGGAGTGGAATAGCATGCGTAGGCATACAGTACAGGAACCATAGGCGTATGTATAGCAGTGCCCACAAAGTAGTATTGACAGCCCCTCAGTGGCTAGGCGCGTGGCGACGTAAAACGATGCAAAGCGGAAATGTCCCAGAATGTACCACAGGACCATAGCCAACAGGAGATGCAAAGGACGCATGTACAAACTATGACCGCATGTATGGCGGCCATATGGTAGACTCAACAAGACATGTCGGCAACGCTACACAGCATCAGGCATGTACGGCGAAGATACGCTTGTGTTATCCCGGCACCGATCGTGGCCACGTACCGACACGTAAATACCGCAGTGTGTTCCACGACTGTTAAGTAAGCAAGCGCCACACGAATAGGAGGCAACCGGTAGCATACAGGCCGTTCCAAGTACAGGACCACAATCACCGTAACTATCAGTGACAAAATGCCAATGGATAGTAGGCACGTACGAACATCCGCAGATATATAACCGATGTGAAGGAGGAATACGTGCAGGAAGCACACATGCAGGCGATACCGACACCACACGACATCAACAAAACAAACACTCCCAGAACAACAGACAGGTAACCTGCAGCTCCCCAAGCAGGGATGGAGCACACACACAAGCATATCGTGTATGTATAAATGCAAGACCCACACCGTACCCGTCACCCACATCCGCAGATATACCCCATCGCACATATCAAAGGGATACCAGCCGAAACCGTAGCAAAAACATACAGGCAGTCAATGACAGCGGCATACCCACAACAAGCCGCGTGGGAAACACTAGCAGCAGCCGATGCTTCCCTGCATCCGTTGTGTACAGGAATATAACAGCTATGTTACACATCTAAATGCACAACGCCATCGACAGACGCCGCCAGGACACGGACACCCACATGTCGAACAAAATATCATACCCAACACACACAATCCACGGCTAACAACACAGCGATATGTACCTGACACCACACATAGCGGATGCAGTCACACAAACATGATACAATACATACCATCCCCACGAAGGTAGTGCAAATAACCAACGGCCACACGAGGAATGAACCATGGCCTAGTTTCGCACGTAACGTACGAATGGAGGAGGATCACCGGTGATATGCGCATAAGTACACACCGAGGAACAGCTATTGGCGTGATGAACCCACATGCCTCAGGTGACGACGAATAAAAGGAAGACTCCCTGGATATTCAAACCGTATGTTCATACCGAACACAAACCGAATTCAAAGCAAGCAAGCAAGAGGAAGATATTTACGAATACAGAAGCAAAGGCCGGAAAGGTATGTTGAACCCACGATATGTACTGGTGTGTAACGCATGATACGTATGACGAATCTGCACTGTATGTGAACGATGTGTGTAAGTAAAGATACCTGTCCATCAGGCAGACAGTGGTGAAAGGTGGTTATGTAATGCTAAGCCGCGGAGCATACCAACGTCTGTGGACAACGTGTGCACAGCAGTGGGACAACATGTACACAGCCGGGATAACCCAAGGTCCCCAATAGGGATTTCAAACACAGAACAATGACACCACCCACGCTGATGCTGTCAGTGGATATCGAACAATGAAGTGCCACAGCAGGGGATAGGACATGTATGTATAGTGTCACAGCACACATGTGCATGGGCATATACCGTCGATGTCATACGGAATGTGCGCACGTCGTGCACGTATCCCTCGCAGTAGGGGTGACTATGTCAATTATGTGTAATGCAAAGCTGTCATGATGGATATGTTCAGAAATCATAGACAGTATCACAGGCATAGCATGCATGATGGAGGGATGGCCTAATGTTATGTACATAAACAGGATATGTATGGCCTGCACATATGGGACAGAGTAGTAGCAGAATAGGTACCGAAATGGAGTGAACAGCAAGTAACCATGTGCAACCGTTCCGTAGCAGGTGCAATGTGTGCAACAATGATGTCCGGCAGGGCCGTGTGTAAACACATGTGCAATGTACACAGTAGTGTCACCCCATGGTAGTGTCCACTGAGCGGCAGAGGTGGATGTCAACTGTATGTCTATACAGTACTTCCGCTGTGGTGGTAGCATGGGTCTGTGTCACCCTACCAGCAAGGGAGCTATCACATGAGTAGTGACACAGTGTGTCCCTGTAGGATGTGCACAGGACCTATGTCCCACAGCACGGTGTGTGTCCAGTCTGTGGAGGTCACACAGGCGCCCAGGCTGAGCAATGTGGCATGTGTGCACACATGCAGGAGTGGCCCTCCCACACTGCCCACTGCAAACGCCATGTAGGAGTACTACATGCATCAGTAATGTGGAGAACATGGCCCATGGCAGAGTAGAGGACACCCCTGTGTTAGTGGTATGCAGGTGAGTACAGATGTGTTTCACGACTGTCATTTGCATATGTAAACAGTCTGAGCCGGGTAGACATCACGGCATGACTATACTGAGACATGTAAAGGTGTATCCATTGTGTAAGGTACACCACATATGTGGTATTGTAACACTGCCCGCGTGTACATGTGTGTATGGCACAGGTACAAGGGCAACCAATGTATCAGCTACACATACGGTCCAGAAATGCGTGGCCCTGCACATGTGTACCCACGCCATAGTGGAATATGGCAACCACAGCACCATGTGGGGCATGTGTGTGTACAGCAACCATGTACAATGTGATATGCATGTATAGGGACAGTATCCATGTGATACACAGTGCATGACTGTCACTATGCAAAGGTGATGTGTATGCACTATGTGTGATGTAACTGATGCAATGATATCCACATGATATATCTGCCACACTGACACCTGTATGGTTGTTAGCAATATGACTAGGATGAGCTAGAATGCTGCCAGGTATGTAGATGTGGTATATGTAGGCATGGACAATACTCTGTGACAGCATGTAGTGTATGTAAGTAAATAGTGAGCATGAGGGGCCACATGACTGAGGACTGTGCAATGTCACATGTACCTGACTTGTTGTAGTTAGCATGATATGCCTGCACCACTGTGTGACCTGTACAGGAGGCACATGGCGTAACATCCTGAGACATGGGGTGCGATGTGATGCTGGATGCGTACATTGGCAATACCATAAAGTGGAATGGCGCTGAAGGGCAAAGAGCGGATAATGCCTGATTTGATACCATCTGTACCACACCAACCACCCATGCAATGGTATGACAGGTGGCCAGCATGTGGATGTGGTGTGCTGTGGCGCACAGAAGCCCAACAAGGGTGCCAGTAAAGGCATGGAGGTCGTCAATGAGTGTGTGAAGCATGTATGTGAGGATGTGGCCCAGTGCCATACTGAATGGCCCAGTCATGGGTGTACAAATGCAGCCCCATACGTGCAATGCAGTACCACCCATGTGTAGTGTGATAGATGTGGTAGTGTGGTGGTCAGGGTACACAACGTACATGAACGGGCTAGCAGTCAATGCAGTGTGCTGCTGCAGAGACATGTAACAGCGAGGTTGGCGGGATACAACAACTACGGAGATTGGAGGTGACATTGGGACCGTGTTCTAGGACATAATGTGTGCATGGCAGTACTATGTATGTGTCCACAGGGTTAACACAATGTCCAGCCATGGATTGGAACCCTGTAGTGAGTGAGAGTGTGTATTGTTGGTAGGTACCCCATTGGCAGGCACGATGCCAGCAACATCTGTGTTGGCAATGCCTGCATGAGTGTTGTATGCTGCATTGAATGTGGATGTAGCCAAACAGCAGAGACATACCACCACACTGCGTGAGGGCCCACACTGCAATCTATGGCAGTCATGTGTAGGTAGCTATCTGTGGAGTATGTGATGCACCATGAGGACACACCATGACTGTCAAGTGACACACCACACACATGTGAAAATAAGTACCGTGCAACAGCCTGCACATGTGCCCATACAGCACATGTGCATGGAACAGGCATACCACTGTGGCGTCTGTGAAAAGGCCAGTACCACCATGTCTCTGTGTGGAATAGCATGGTCCCTACCACGGCGTAAATGTAGCGGAAGTGCACTGTGATATGTGTCGGCATAGTCACGTAGACTGTCCATCGTACGGGGTGCCATGCCATCAACTACCTCTGTCAGTGGATGTCGGTAGTACCGGCTGTAGGGCGTATGTACCATGCATGCTGCGATGGTCGTGTGTCTAGGGTGTGGCTAGTAGGGCTGAGAAGCATGGATGTTCAGCAAACAGAGGGGGGATGTCTGTAGGCATAGCACACAGACACATGGAGGTTTGGTGCATGCCGAGGGTAGTGTAGGTGTGGTATGTGTTGTGTAATGTGTCACCCAGCTATGTGTACTGCATGGCCAAGCATGTGTGGGTACATGGGAGTCCATACTAGGGAAGTGTGTGTTGCTGTCAATACATGGCAGTAGCAACTGTCCTAGGTGCAATGTACAGTATGCCAACACGGCTAGCATGTAACCTGTGGTGTACAGTGTATTCACCGTCGTGTGTCACAATGTGCGTAGCGGTCACGAACATGGGTATCTGAACATGGATTACCTATGATGCAATGTGTCTCGGGAATATACAGTATGTGTGTAAATCACTGTGTGGTGTGGGAACCACCCACCCGTGTGTGTTGCAGTCCAGGTATGTGCCTGGGAGGTATGATCTGTGTACAATCTGGACTGGCAGGTGTGCCGTGTAGGGCATGGAGGCAGGTCCCAGGCACTGCAGATTAATGACATGCGCCGTACTGTGTGTGCAGTGCTTGTGTACAGCACAGTGGAGGGTGTAAGCATTGTCACACATCACTGCATGCTGTGCCTACCTGTGACAGCCCTGCCGGAGACAGACATGTGACAGTGCTGCACAGGCAGCATAGCATGTGAAGATGTACATGTGGGCTGCACACCTTAGGCAGATGTCCACAGGTCATGTGTGCCACGGTAGTGTGGTTGAACACGACTATCAGACTGGACAAACACCACATGCCTGCATAAGTACAGTATGACCATAGTCAACAGTCCCAGTGACAGAGTAGGGCAATGTCCAGTATCCCTGCGTGCAGACCACTGGCTACTGGACACCTGGCTAGACACACACATCCGGAGGGTTAATTCACCATTGAGCCATCACATGTGCCAGTCCATGTGGGCCGTACAATGTCATCACAGGGTGGTCACAATAGCAGGTGGCAAGGCAGACACGGTGTACCAGGTGATGTGTCATGTGTGCATATGTCGAGTAGCACAGCCGTTCACATGTCTGCAACATAGTGGTGCACGATGTATACTGTTACAGGATGTATGGAACTGCACTGTCACCCACTACAGGGCCATCTGACACAGGTGTGTTGTGACAGGTGTAACTCATGTTTGCACAGGATACACACTGCTGTTGTAGGCAGCCATGCTGGTGGCTACCAGTGATATATGCAGTGGTCATACAGACATACCGCACACAGTGTTCATGCCGTAATGTCCATTGTCGTGGGCGATGTGCTGCTATGTGAATGTAGGTGTGTGTTGTGAATGTTACACATCCAGATGACACCATCTGGCGCAGTCATGGTCGTAAACACCATTACACACATCTACAGCAGTCAGAACCCAGTCCTGACAATGTGTGTCAGTCACCCTCGTACTGTGTGACATATGTGCACATGGTGGAACACCTCCCACTGTCATCTAAGATGGCTACATGATGGCTGGAATGTGCTGTGGAAATGTACAATGCTGGTAGCCCAATGAAGTACCTGGAATCACACACAGTACGCTATGGCAGCCATGTAAACCATGCACAACAATGACCGCCCAACAGACACAAACAATGCATTGACACGTGGAACATGTGCACATGACAACCCCCAATGAGGTATGTTGCACATATTGATGTACAATTGTCATCTATGGCCATAGCATGGATGCAGACGCACATACCCCACAGGTAGTACCATGTGATGTAGGTAGGGGGGCATTGCTCGTGTACATGTGACAGTAGGTGTACAGACACATGTGCTGCATAGCCGTCATGTAGGGTTAGCTGTGGCATGTGACCGCTGGACATGCCCGTACAATTGACCATGTCCCACAGGAGATGTTGTATGTGTGTACCACATGTGATGTGCTGGCAACAAGCTGTGACGTGTACGGCCGCCGGTGTACCTGTGTGACATTGTCTGTGATGGGTGCAAAGGCATATAGTATCGTCTTGCATGGCCACAAGCCCCACATAGGTGCATAGCCTGAACATACAATACAAGGAGTGTGTGGGATGATAGCAACCCACAGGTGGAGATGGGTATGGACGGCAGCCCACAACCACATGTGTGTGTACGGTGTTCACGTCCACGACACATGAGCATCTGAGAGGCTAGCGTTACAGCTGTACAGGGTTGCATGCATATATGTTCAGCAACATCCCTGTATGTCCCACCACTGGCCCGTGGACCGATGGACACCAACCAAATGTGCAGATATGAGATGTGCACAGCACATCACAGATGCCTACTGTAGAACAGGCCTACCGTGTAGACATGTGCACAGTAGGTCTGCGCCAGCTGCAGTCAAACACGTTATGTGCTGAACCACACCAATAGTCCAGGCAATGCCACAGATGGACGTGCATGCATCTGTGTATGTATGTCTGTGAATGCCTCCGGCATAGCAATATAGCTGTGTCACCGTTGTGAACAACAATATGAATGGGTTGTATGTGTGAGGGGTGCGTCATACGTGTATGGTCAGATCGACGATACCATCAGTGAGCCTGCTATGTGAACATCCCTGTCCCCATACATGGATACCTATGCTGTGCCCAACACCACATTCACAGAGGGGGGGGATGGCGGTGTGTAGTGCAGCAGCAGACATGGGGGTGGCAGCAGGCACTGGATGTACACATATGTGGTACCCACATCAGTGCAGGCAGCCATCCATGTGCACGGGATAGCGGTGTGTGTCCACATACAGCACTGTGTTGATCAATATCCCAGCACATAGCACCTGCCAGGGTTACAGTGTATGCATGGATGTGTGATACCTGCATGCACCAGACACACCCTCAGCAAGCAGCGTGCAGCATACCTCGCCTGAGGACAGTGTCCACACCATGGTGATAGACATGTTGAATGTCCATATACACACAGCAATGACATATGGAATGGACAGCCACCCTGCCAATACCGTCAACCCCCAGGTGGATCACAACCCAGTGCCATGTATGTGGCATACCCTGCCATATCATGCAGACCTGCCCAGCAAGGCTGCATGAGCTATCACAGTCCTACATGGTGCAATGGACAAAAGGCACTCTCACTATCAACCATACACAGCAGTAATGTGGCGGTGATGCACCCTGTCGTGTTACAGGTGCTGTGTGATGCTCTGCACAATGTGTGTGTGTACATGCTATGCATGGCCTTTCCTGCTAATGTGTCATGGTTACACATTGCCCCATGTCTATCACATGTGCAACACAGGTGAGCTGTGGCAAGTTGTCCAACACCCGTACAGTGCTGTGTGGAAGTACATGGCACAACACATGCATGTGCAGGTGTCCATGTGTATGTGTACAGTGCCGCTGCTGGCGTTCACAATGGCCACAGACGTGATGTGTACTGACATATACACAGCGTCCAGGTGAACAGTAGCACCGACGTCACATGGGGACCTATGCCAAGTGATATGGACACAGGTGCAGCCAGGTACACATGTCCACAGCAGGCTAACATCTACATGGTGCGTGTACAGTGTGATGGGGTGGCACACAGATATGATGTGACACCCACTGCTCAATGGTGTGAAGCCAACACATCGGCTGTGTCACTGCCACGATGCCTTTCACAGATTACTGTGCAGATGTCGTACATGTCATAGCAATGTATTTCCAACAGTATGCCAGCACAGCAGTGTGAATGTGACCTGCCACCATCATTATGTCTTCCAGATAATGCCACGTTCCCGGCTTCCAGCTTTCAGTCGACAGGAGGAGGAGGTGATCATCCCATACCTCCATACTAATCATGACGTGCTATTCAGCCATGTGCCACAGCAGGCACAGGAACGACAGGAGATGTGGGAGGAGATGTGCAGGAGGGTGAACAGCCTGGGCGGATACAACCGCACCTATCAGCAAATCCGCAGGCACTGCACAGACCTGATCCGGCATGCAAGACAGCGTGCCGCTGCAATCGCCAGACAACAACGTGGGACAGGTGGTGGGCCACCAACCCAGCCCCCACTCACAGCCACGGAGGAGCTCCTGGCCAGTCTGGGGACACCCACGGAACAACACGCAGAAACCCATGCGTCCATCGTGGAGGTGGGTGTCTCCCGAACTATGAGCTTGGAGCCGCCTGGTAAGTCAGTGTTGCATGTTTGTATGATAAGCGACGTGGGTGTGGGTGTCATAGTACAACACATAATATAGCAATACATGCCAGGTATATGGCCACACAAGATGCAAACTACAGTATGCTATGTTGTGTTAGCAGACATGTGCATAGCACATGCTAACTCACAGATGCATGATGTGACATGCACAGTGCTGACCGTGGCGATAGTAATGGCTAATGTGTATACCTTTGTGTAATCCCTTTACAGGTATGTCTGGCGTGTCGCAAAGACAAGGGTCTGTTGCAGGTAAGTCTGTTGCTAGTCAAAGGCATGATTTGGTGTATTGATATTCCCCATGTGTCCAGGCATGACATGCTCACCTGTGTGTGCCCCAGTCACGGTATACAGGTTGCACCACCCGACACACACACCACCCATGTACAGTAGATACAACCGTTAGCGTAGAGTGGCATGACACCACACAACCTATTGGTGTGTTACGTGCATTCAGCTATGCATACAATGGTGTAGGTGTTCCACAATGGCTGCATGTGTAGTATGCATTGGTATGCCTCTGCAGTATGCACACAGTACCACATAGTGAGCTGTGATCTGGCCAGAGCACAGGTGTTACCAATGTGACCTATGCCCCTGCATCGGGTGCACACGTTGTGACATGGCACATGCCATGTCCCATGCATGGATGTCTGGCTGCAGCATTGTCACACCATGACATGACCTATGCGACATAGCAGACATCCACACTGTCTGCATATCCGTAGGGAATGTGACACCTTACACTAGTATGGTTGTATGTCACATGGGCCACCACAGGGCCGTGTGCACGATGTCCACCACACACAATTGTCAATGACCCAGACAGACAAGGCCATGGTCGATACCTACAGGCATGTTGCCACACAGCACATCCACAGTGGGTAGTCACCGTTGCACCCTGTACACACATAGTGGGCTCATCACTGTAGTGGACCCCCTGGACATCCGATGTAGTACACCAGTGACATGGAATGCCTCTCCACAGCTACTACAGGTGCCTCCAATGTCCACCATATACGTGCTGCTGAGCAGCTGAACTGACTTACAGACATGGCAATGTAATGCGTCCAGGTCACGCATCGCACAGAAACATAACTGTGTCCTGCTACTGTGCAGTGGCACAGTGCCCGCACTCCACACTGTATAGCTATGTACACAGCTCACAGCAACCGTACCTGCACAGACATCCCTGTTACCCATACATTGTATCTGTAGACTGTACACATAACACTGCACCGTGACAGCCGTTGTGATGTGGTGCATGCGGTGGGACACCATCGTCACATGTCCACATGATACCGCACATGTTTGCGGTGTACATTACATAGTGTCGGCAGCCATGTGTACTGTCAACTCGCCCGTGGCCACACGGTGTATCACGCTGATGCATGCAAACTACCATGAATGTGTGTACTGCATGCCTACTAAAAGACACCTGCCTGTTGTACTGTTCCCACCAGGGCAGTGTGCATACTGCCACTATGAATGTCTGGTCTGCATTCACTGGTCTGTGTTGTGTGAATGCTGCATGCCACCTGCATTATCACATGCATGATGTGTGTGTGTGTGTGTGTGTGTGTGTGTGTGTGTGTGTGTGTGTGTGTGTGTGTGTCTGTATTGTAACCGATGGTATGTCTTTGTATTGACAGGTGCTGTAGGTGAGTTCCCCTCCTGCGGTCAATCTGATGCTAGTGTCCCCACAGATACTAGTGGTGATGACCATGTGCATGAGGCACAGGCAGGGTCGTCACAGGCAGACACTGTGCCAATGGAGAACATCACACTTACGCCCCTTCAACCCCGCACACGGTTCAGATGCCGACACATACCCCAACACCGTTGCCCATAGATGACGGTCAGTCAGCGTCTGTTGGCACCGAGCAGGAATGTGTGGTGGCTGCAGAAGGTGTGGGTACACACGATGTTGCCAGTGTAATGACTGGTGCAGTGCCACGCAGGCATGTGGCAGGTGCTGCTCGTAGGGGGAGCACCGCTAGACATACACCTGCCGTACAGGGTGCAGCAGCTGGTATAACCAGACGCATGTTCCAGACTGTAATGGCGGCGCAGGCACGTGCCAAACGGCAGAACCAGGAAGGGCAGAGGCTGCAGAGGTCTGCAATCCGTACCTTGAATGACAACATCCAGGCATTGGCGAATGCACAACAGCATCTTGCCGATGTTCTGGATAGGAGATTGGGTGACATGGCTGGGATCCTCGACCGAGGCATGGCCATCCTTGAGCGTGCGCTGTCCGTGCAGGAACACCAGGTAGGGGTGAGGCATAGGGCACGTGGGCGTGGGCCAGCAACACCACCTGGTGCAGGTCAGCGTGTGCGTGCCACCTCCCATGCCCACCCAGACAGTGCTGGTAGCAGCAGCAGTGCAGCTGCTACTACACCATCCACACCAGGACAGAGCAGGCCACGTGGGCGTGGCCCTGGAGGGCCGCGGCGTGGGCGCGTTTCCAGCGGACATGTGACATCGGAGAGTGGACAGTCAGTACCTCCACCCGGTCGTGCCCGTGCGACCCCAGGCAGGCGCGGGTCACGCCGCCAGCAGACACAGTGAGCCGTAACACCTGCACTGTACAGTCTGGGGCTGCCAAGCATATCCCGTGTAGGCATCACAGATGACTGAACTGTGTACACACAAACCCACACACAGCAAACACAACTGTAGGGCTCCACCACACCCACATGCAATCTACACAGTCATGCCCAGTCAATGCACAGGCCCTTACACACACACATGATGTCATCCATTGGTACAGCCCATGCCTGTGGCACACATATCACCCTGTGCATATGATGAAGTCTCTGCCGCATAACTGTGAGCTACACCATCACTGCACGGTTAAGCAAACATATTCTGATGCACAGGGTGGACAAGATAGTGAGAGGTGTATGTGATACCTGTGTCCGCATAGTACGTGATGTGTATGTTGTGGTGTGTGTGTATGGCTGGTGACAGGTGTGTATGTGATGTGGGTTGTGCACTGACATCATGCAGCAGACATACCATGCAGGACAGGTGCAGCATTCATTGATATGTGTACACAGTATGTGTGGTGGTTACATGTGTAGCACCATGTTGGTGCAGTTAACCCGTATGATAATGATGGTGTACTTGCACATGCCTACTGGGAGCACTGTAATTAGTTCCCCACGTGTAGTCGTGGGGTACCCACAGGCATGTCTGGCAACATCAGCATAGCACAGGTACCCGCAACCGGCATGGACCCCTACATAGGTACATAGGCGCACATGTACATAACAGGGTATGTGCCCTACGACATGTGTGGACCTAGCATGACTGTGTGTGGCTGCTAACACCCCTCAGGATGGGGATGCCACATCCATCAGTCCCCAGTCCCTCGTCCAGCAGTGACACACAGATGATGCCTGGCGCATAACTATCTTCACACATCCACACGTCATTATTACTCCTGGACGAAGGCAGTCAGGGCCTTTCCTTCACATGGGCTGGCACTCCTCTCCGTGTTGTAGGGGGTGTCTGGCCGTTAACCCTGTTCCCCCAGCACGTCTCACTCATCTTTGTGGTGAGGTGTCTGACAGTCGCTTCTGTGCCCGTGTTTGCCTGGAGCCTAGGAGGTGGAATATGCCCATGTCACCCAGGTCAGACATGGCCGTGTATGCCAGGCACAGATCACCACAGAGCAGATGTGCTGTGAAGATTTACAGCCGGAGTCCCCTTGGCCGTGCAGCTTGTGACACATGTCCTAGCACCGTCATCCCTGTCTTGTGGAACGTTTGCGGTCCTTCCGAGTGCTGCAGGCGTCAGGTTAGCTACAGGCCAGATGTGCCATTGTACGCAGTCATTGCTCTGGTGTGTGATGTGTACAGGGGTACAATGAACACCCCTGATGTGGATGCGATTCCATCCAGACCAGGAGGCCACAGTGGAATGTCTTCACACCCACATTGCCATTGTGTGTGTTGACAGAGGTTACCGACAGGTGTGGTAGCCATTTCCATGAACATGTCCACCATCTTTAATGGCTTACCACCTACATGTGACATTGGGACGAACATGTCCTTCACACTGGGTAGGTCTGCACCTTCTCTGGCATGTAGTAGCAGGCCATAGCTCTGGCACCAGTTATACATGTCTATGACGCCCTAGGTGGATGTCCGTGTCACATGGGGTGTTGGGTATGGTGGCTGGTGTGTAGTCATCTGCATACCTTGTCTGCCACAATCCCCCTATGATTGTATGCACATTGGAAGTTCGAATGCCATATGGCAGGGGGCCCAGGACTGAGCCCTGTGGGCCTCCAGTGGAGACCAGAGATGACTGTGACACGGCAACAGGAACACCAACCCTGTGTGGTGTGACCTCCAACCTTTCTGAGAAGCATCGGGTGACATATGTCCCCACATGTATGCTGGCGAGCATTTCCATGAGTCCCATGTGGAGTGTGCTCTGAACGCTCCCACCAGGTCATGGTACTGTGTGCAAAGCCGTATCCCCATCAATGGCCTTGGTGACCACTCCAGACAGGACGAGCAGGTTCGGGAGGCAGGATCCGCACTTGACTATGTTGTTGTGGGTATGTCACGGTATTGGCTGTACACCGCTGTCTGTATCCATGGGCACCTATATGGACCTCCCCACAGCTTTGCAGACAAGGCTTGTCAAGCTGATAGGGTGTGGCTGTCTACAGTCCATAAGAGCACTACCCTGGCATAGTGGGCCCACAGATGCCATATGCCATCCATCGGGGACATAGCCCATAGTAAGGCTAACATGACACAGTGGCTGCATGTGTGGGCCGAGGGCCTCAATGAGGATGGGTAGCACACAGCCAGGGACACCATCGGTGCCCATTGGTGCTGTGTCAACCGCCATAGAGATATGGGATCACTCCAGGCCATATGAGATGTTTCGGAGGCTACAGTCTGGTGGGATGGATATGTCCCTCTTGGGGGGGGGTGTGGATGTGTGCATGGAACATGTCCGCTGGTTTGTTGACAATGTCTGTGGGTGCAGTGACCGTTGTACCATTCTGGACCATTTCCAGCCATGTCTGTGCGCCCACAACCATGTCCTTACCACAGTTAGGGAAGGCCCTATGGTTGTCTCATGTGCCCTCTGCAGTACCACTCCCACAAGCGCCCGTGGATGATTGTATGTGTGGCCGTATGGTGACGCCGGTATGAATGGGAGATGGTATCCCTGGTACTGACATTACTCTGTCATGTATTAGCTCCAACTGTTGATGTACAGCTTGTCAGTGGCTGGGGTCCACCACACCATGTGCCTACCTGTGGTGGACAAGGTCCTGATGTTATCATGTTTGCCTGTTGCAGACATGCATGTGGGTGCTCAGAGAAGGCAGTCGTTAGGCGGTTGGCAGTCTGGCCTGTGTTCAACACTGGCATGGAGGACGTGTAGGGTACCACACCGGTCGTATGATGTGTGTGGTTTGTTGTGGAGAGGTCATCACTTAGGTCCCCCATGCCGGTGTTGGGTGCATGATGTGGATGACCAGTGGATCCACTATACGGTCTGGCATCACCATTGAGGGCTGTACATCCTGTGTGGGGCATATCCACACCATGTGTGATGGGCGGAACTGTCAGACATCCCCCCCTAGTGTGTATGGTACATGGCTGTTTAACAGTGGCCAGGTGTGAGAACACCTGGGACCGGTGGCGTAGTGTGTTGTGCCATGGGTAATGTTCCCAGGCTATGTATGGGTGGTTCATGTCACCCAATACGGTGCTGTTGTGAGAGCATGCACACTCACCAGTGTCCTCAGGACGTCTGTGCAGGTATCCTGTGTTTGGGAGGGTTGTCTGTAGCTTGCAACAAACTGTAGGCCAGTCATACACATGGTTAATTGCACCTAGATATTCCCCGCTGCAACGGACATGTCTGTGGCATGGCCGGGTTGCTGTTGTGTGGCTGGACACACACGACGGTCCACATTCCGCCACCCATGCCGTCGCACCATGTGTATGCATGTCTGCTCTGTGCCGAGTCTAAGTGTCTGAGCATGCCCAGTAGGCAGCTGTGTAGATAGACACACAGCACAGTGCACACCGCGCCCGACTGCAGTTATACCCCGGGTGCATGGCTGTATGCCGTTTGCAACGGCCACGTCTGTGGCATGGCCAGGTTGCTGTTGTGTGGCTGGACACACACGACGGTCCACATTCCGCCACCCATGCCGTCGCACCATGTGTATGCATGTCTGCTCTGTGCCGAGTCTAAGTGTCTGAGCATGCCCAGTAGGCAGTGATGTACTGATCAGTAGTTACTTGGTATTCCCGACTGCAGCACTAACGTGTTACTGTACGGCGACCTTGGGATGCTAACAGGCTGCGTGACTGCGCACTCTGACCTAAATCCCGATCGGGCGCATTGCCTCTGCAAATGATACCACCCACGTAGGGGTATGCCTCCTGACAGTGCTCTGCTCAGTAATCTCGGTAGCGTTCTGTAAATGCTTCATACTGTAGTGAGTTCATGTAGATAGGCGTAGGTTCGTCTCCCGTCCCTTCCGTGTGTGTGTGTGTGTGTGTGTGTGTGTTTCCAGCTGCCTCTGCGAATAAACATGCTTTTAGACACTTCGCAACACATACCTTGGCTATTGCCAACTATTGTCTTGCGGGTGATGTCAGCAGCCTACAAGTATGCCTCTGACAGCACTCTGCTCAGTAAACTCGGTAGTGCGTTCTGTAAATGCTTCATACTGTAGTGAGTTCATGTAGATAGGCGTAGGTTCGTCTCCCGTCCCTTCCGTGTGTGTGTGTGTGTGTTTCCAGCTGCCTCTGCGAATAAACATGCTTTTAGATGCTTCGCAACACATACCTTGGCTATTGCCAACTATTGTCTTGCGGGTGATGTCAGCAGCCTACAAGTATGCCTCTGACAGCACTCTGCTCAGTAAACTCGGTAGCGCGTTCTGTAAATGCTTCATACTGTAGTGAGTTCATGTAGATAGGCGTAGGTTCGTCTCCCGTCCCTTCCGTGTGTGTGTGTGTGTGTTTCCAGCTGCCTCTGCGAATAAACATGCTTTTAGATGCTTCGCAACACATACCTTGGCTATTGCCAACTATTGTCTTGCGGGTGATGTCAGCAGCCTACAAGTATGCCTCTGACAGCACTCTGCTCAGTAAACTCGGTAGCGCGTTCTGTAAATGCTTCATACTGTAGTGAGTTCATGTAGATAGGCGTAGGTTCATCTCCCGTCCCTTCCGTGTGTGTGTGTGTGTGTGTTTCCAGCTGCCTCTGCGAATAAACATGCTTTTAGACGCTTCGCAACACATACCTTGGCTATTGCCAACTATTGTCTTGCGGGTGATGTCAGCAGCCTACAAGTATGCCTCTGACAGCACTCTGCTCAGTAAACTCGGTAGCATGTTCTGTAAATGCTTCATACTGTAGTGAGTTCATGTAGATAGGCGTAGGTTCGTCTCCCGTCCCTTCCGTGTGTGTGTGTGTGTGTGTTTCCAGCTGCCTCTGCGAATAAACATGCTTTTAGACGCTTCGCAACACATACCTTGGCTATTGCCAACTATTGTCTTGCGGGTGATGTCAGCAGCCTACAAGTATGCCTCTGACAGCACTCTGCTCAGTAAACTCGGTAGCGTTCTGTAAATGCTTCATACTGTAGTGAGTTCATGTAGATAGGCGTAGGTTCGTCTCCCGTCCCTTCCGTGTGTGTGTGTGTGTGTGTGTGTGTGTGTGTGTGTTTCCAGCTGCCTCTGCGAATAAACATGCTTTTAGACGCCAAGAACACATACCTTGGCTATTGCCAACTATTGTCTTGCGGGTGATGTCAGCAGCCTACAAGTATGCCTCTGACAGCACTCTGCTCAGTAAACTCGGTAGCGCGTTCTGTAAATGCTTCATACTGTAGTGAGTTCATGTAGATAGGCGTAGGTTCGTCTCCCGTCCCTTCCGTGTGTGTGTGTGTGTGTGTTTCCAGCTGCCTCTGCGAATAAACATGCTTTTAGACGCTTCGCAACACATACCTTGGCTATTGCCAACTATTGTCTTGCGGGTGATGTCAGCAGCCTACAAGTATGCCTCTGACAGCACTCTGCTCAGTAAACTCGGTAGCGTTCTGTAAATGCTTCATACTGTAGTGAGTTCATGTAGATAGGCGTAGGTTCGTCTCCCGTCCCTTCCGTGTGTGTGTGTGTGTGTGTGTGTTTCCAGCTGCCTCTGCGAATAAACATGCTTTTAGACGCTTCGCAACACATACCTTGGCTATTGCCAACTATTGTCTTGCGGGTGATGTCAGCAGCCTACAAGTATGCCTCTGACAGCACTCTGCTCAGTAAACTTGGTAGCGTTCTGTAAATGCTTCATACTGTAGTGAGTTCATGTAGATAGGCGTAGGTTCGTCTCCCTTCCGTGTGTGTGTGTGTGTGTGTTTCCAGCTGCCTCTGCGAATAAACATGCTTTTAGACGCTTCGCAACACATACCTTGGCTATTGCCAACTATTGTCTTGTGGGTGATGTCAGCAGCCTACAAGTATGCCTCTGACAGCACTCTGCTCAGTAAACTCGGTAGCGCGTTCTGTAAATGCTTCATACTGTAGTGAGTTCATGTAGATAGGCGTAGGTTCGTCTCCCGTCCCTTCCGTGTGTGTGTGTGTGTGTGTTTCCAGCTGCCTCTGCGAATAAACATGCTTTTAGACGCTTCGCAACACATACCTTGGCTATTGCCAACTATTGTCTTGCGGGTGATGTCAGCAGCCTACAAGTATGCCTCTGACAGCACTCTGCTCAGTAAACTCGGTAGCGCGTTCTGTAAATGCTTCATACTGTAGTGAGTTCATGTAGATAGGCGTAGGTTCATCTCCCGTCCCTTCCGTGTGTGTGTGTGTGTTTCCAGCTGCCTCTGCGAATAAACATGCTTTTAGACGCTTCACAACACATACCTTGGCTATTGCCAACTATTGTCTTGCGGGTGATGTCAGCAGCCTACAAGTATGCCTCTGACAGCACTCTGCTCAGTAAACTCGGTAGCGCGTTCTGTAAATGCTTCATACTGTAGTGAGTTCATGTAGATAGGCGTAGGTTCGTCTCCCTTCCGTGTGTGTGTGTGTGTTTCCAGCTGCCTCTGCGAATAAACATGCTTTTAGACGCTTCGCAACACATACCTTGGCTATTGCCAACTATTGTCTTGCGGGTGATGTCAGCAGCCTACAAGTATGCCTCTGACAGCACTCTGCTCAGTAAACTCGGTAGCGCGTTCTGTAAATGCTTCATACTGTAGTGAGTTCATGTAGATAGGCGTAGGTTCGTCTCCCGTCCCTTGTGTGTGTGTGTTTCCAGCTGCCTCTGCGAATAAACATGCTTTTAGACGCTTCGCAACACATACCTTGGCTATTGCCAACTATTGTCTTATGGTGATGTCAGCAGCCTACAAGTATGCCTCTGACAGCACTCTGCTCAGTAAACTCGTAGCGTTCTGTAAATGCTTCATACTGTAGTGAGTTCATGTAGATAGGTGTAGGTTCGTCTCCCGTCCCTTCCGTGTGTGTGTGTGTGTTTCCAGCTGCCTCTGCGAATAAACATGCTTTTAGACGCTTCGCAACACATACCTTGGCTATTGCCAACTATTGTCTTGCGGGTGATGTCAGCAGCCTACAAGTATGCCTCTGACAGCACTCTGCTCAGTAAACTCGGTAGCGTGTTCTGTAAATGCTTCATACTGTAGTGAGTTCATGTAGATAGGCGTAGGTTCGTCTCCCGTCCCTTCCGTGTGTGTGTGTGTGTGTGTGTGTTTCCAGCTGCCTCTGCGAATAAACATGCTTTTAGACGCTTCGCAACACATACCTTGGCTATTGCCAACTATTGTCTTGCGGGTGATGTCAGCAGCCTACAAGTATGCCTCTGACAGCACTCTGCTCAGTAAACTCGGTAGCGCATTCTGTAAATGCTTCATACTGTAGTGAGTTCATGTAGATAGGCCTAGGTTCGTCTCCCGTCCCTTCCGTGTGTGTGTGTGTGTGTTTCCAGCTGCCTCTGCGAATAAACATGCTTTTAGACGCTTCGCAACACATACCTTGGCTATTGCCAACTATTGTCTTGCGGGTGATGTCAGCAGCCTACAAGTATGCCTCTGACAGCACTCTGCTCAGTAAACTCGGTAGCGCGTTCTGTAAATGCTTCATACTGTAGTGAGTTCATGTAGATAGGCATAGGTTCGTCTCCCGTCCCTTCCGTGTGTGTGTGTGTTTCCAGCTGCCTCTGCGAATAAACATGCTTTTAGACGCTTCGCAACACATACCTTGGCTATTGCCAACTATTGTCTTGCGGGTGATGTCAGCAGCCTACAAGTATGCCTCTGACAGCACTCTGCTCAGTAAACTTGGTAGCGCGTTCTGTAAATGCTTCATACTGTAGTGAGTTCATGTAGATAGGCGTAGGTTCGTCTCCCGTCCCTTCCGTGTGTGTGTGTGTGTTTCCAGCTGCCTCTGCGAATAAACATGCTTTTAGACGCTTCGCAACATACCTTGGCTATTGCCAACTATTGTCTTGCGGGTGATGTCAGCAGCCTACAAGTATGCCTCTGACAGCACTCTGCTCAGTAAACTTGGTAGCGTTCTGTAAATGCTTCATACTGTAGTGAGTTCATGTAGATAGCCCTAGGTTCGACTCCTGGCCCTTCCGTGTGTTTGTGTGTGTTTTTGCAGCTGCCTCTGCAGATGAACATGCTTTTAGACGCTTCTCAACACATACCTTGCCTACCAGCGGCCATTCCTGTACGGTTGTTGCCACCCACCTGTACATGTGCCTCTGCTGGTGGTGTGCTCGGTGGTCCACGTAGCGCATAGCATACCTGTGTTGTACGTTTGTGCGGTTGGGTATGTGGGGGTGTGGTCAATCACCATGCGTGCCACATGTGTGTGTGTGTCCAAGCTCCCAGCTGCATGGGTTCATACGGTATGGCTTTGAGGTTTACGCGGAACACCCATATCCTGGCGCCATCCTTGTGTTTCTGGATGGCGGGGCGCAGCTCGTGTACTGCTTGTGTGCTTCTTCTGGTCGGCGACCTCCGTAGCGTGTTCTCCACGTGTACCCTACTATGGTGTGGTGGGGTGCTGCTGTGTACATTACACTCACGGGCCTGCCGGATGTGCCCGTGTGTATCTCTTTCTTTGTATATCTATGTACCTATGTTGTGGCCGTACCGCTGCTCTCCCATGGACAGCTGTCTTCCCCATGTATCGCATATTTGCACGGCTGACACATATAACTGTGGTACGTTGCATATCCACACATTGTCCATGCACTGTCCGTATTCCAGAACACCTCATAGACATCTGCTGGATTACATGGCAGACAGCTATCCTTGCTGTCCTGACACTTTACCCATACACGACATACACCTTGTGTGTACTTGCCTATTTATGGTGTGTGTATGTCTAAGTGTGCTGTATGCATGGCCGTGTGTGTGTGTCCCGCTATAGCCATGTGTGCAGCTGTCGCCACTATGGGTATCCTTGTGGACCGCTGTTACATGTGCACGTCTGCACATACCTGCAGACTGTACTACCCCTGCGACGGCAGCGGCCTTAGATCGGCCGGTGCCCTAGGCTGTGGGGCTACATTGCGCACGCCAGCACAACACATGGTGCACCCATCTTGATATACCTACGTGACACGCCTACTAGACAGGTGGCCCTACTAGAGCGGCGGCCTGGGCAGCCGCAGGATTGGCGTATGCTTACGGCCGGCTATGGGCACATCACAAGGCACACGTCTACAGTCGGTGTTTTACGACGTCTAGAGTATAACACCACAGGAGGGACCTCCTCAGCTATGCTGAAGAATGCGTATGTAGATAGATTAGTAGGTGGAGGGTTGGCCACACACCAGGGCTGACCGATGGATAACTGTTGAGGCATCCTTTGAGAAGCAGGTGGAGCAAACACCCGTAACGGGAATGTAGTGTAGATGCAGATGTAGGGTTAACATACATTTGTCCACCCTGTCAGTTCTGTACCGTTGTATTACAGTGATATGCTATGCATATCTTCCATATACATTGTTAGGTCTCTGATTGTTGAGGGGTCGGCATAGTACAATATCATGTAATACGTGTGTTCATAGGATGCTTTCTGAGATGTTGACATACGTGTGTGTCGTTAGCAGTGCGTCTGTGCTTTCTATGCTGTGGCTACATGGTCATTGTTCGCATAGTAAGTGACAAATGGAAGTGTAAGGGTGGATACTTAAAGCCTGGATGCTCCCATGTTATGTGTAAGTCTCACGGGGCCTACGGGTGATAGCGCATACATGTCTATGAAGAACCTTTGGATACCATATGTGACCTGTCGTGCACGTAATGTTTACGTTGACTGTTCCATCTACCTATGTGTGACATGGTTTGTGGCCATAGGGTGCCAGCGAGTCTTTATTGTTGATTAGGTGTTGTCCATGGTCAATTGACATCAATCCTATTAATTCACTGAAGGATGTCTTTCATTGGTAGGAACGCCATAGTTCGACCATCGTATGTCTTTCCCAGCTGACGTTGGTATTGTGCCATTTGTATGGTTGCACAGGTCACCCATCTGTTCCGCTGTATGGAAGCGTGTGATCCCCAGTTATGTGCTGGCAGATTGAGTGCTGTATACTCCGGTATCTGCCCAGCGGTCTGGCTTTGTATGGGGAGTGTCTACTGTAGTCCCTATCTGTATTTGCTGGGTTATGCCTTGTAACAGCTGTGGGATTCCCCCAGGTTTGCAGCTATGGGTGCCATCTTGGCCGTACGTTCGTCCATCTATGGGAACTGCCTACTGGACACTAGTATAGGGCTGTACACATTACACTGCTGCATTCTGCATTTTCCGGTGGATGATTGGCATTATTAGTGCGGAGTAACGCATATGCCATGCCCACGTCCCTCACACGGGGCGGGACAACGAATCATCTGGCAATCCACACCGAGACCCATTTTCGCATACCCACGATCCCATGTCTGCAACCCTCGACAGTACCCATTGCACATCCTTCATGTGTGCGGGAATGGGATGTGAACGCACGTCTATGGACACGGCGACCTGGGGAGTCCGATTCATATGTCCTGCATTTCATGGACACTTGTCATCACCCTTGTACACGCTTGTGGTGCTTATATCTACCTGTGCCGTAGTCACGGCTGTCACTTCTTCTGGGTCGCACGATAGCAGCCTGTTGCCAACACCTAAGGACAAATATTTGGGTCCTACTATGGACACCGATGTGCATATGTAAAGTGTAGAACATGTTGGACTGTGTCCATTCGGCCAGTGGTTTTGACTGCCGCTGTATGTTCCCCAGTCGCGGATGTCTGTTTGCCTACCCATATTATGTAGTGCTACGGAACCCGTGTCCTTCCACAATTAACCCATATGGTGTTACTGTAGTCCTGCAGGTTGGCAACTGCTTTAAGTAATCCTCAGGGGTCCCATTGTGAACTATCCGCCACTGTATTGCCATTATAACACAGCCGGTACATGTAGAACCTATTTATTCATGACAGGATGTTCTTTATGGGTGGGAACGCCATACTTTAACCATGCTATGACCTTCCTAGTTGACGTTGTTGGTGTGCCATTACTATGTGTTCCACAGGTCGCCCGTATGTTCCGCGGAGTGGAAGCGGGTGATCCCCATATACTTGCTAGCAGCTTGGTTGCTGTGTACGCCGGGATTCGCACGGCTGGATGGATTTCTATGGGGCGTGTCTACTGTTGTTTCCATCTGTATTTCCTGTGTTATGCCTTGCTACAGCTGTGTGATTTCACCAGGTTTGCTATTATGGGTGCCATCTTGTCCGTACGTTTGTCCATCCTTGGAAAATGCCTACAGGACACTGGTGTACGGCTGTACCCATTTCACACCTGCATGTTGCATTCTCCGGTGGATGATTGCCATTATTGGTGGGGGGTAAGCCATGTTCTGTACCCACATCCCTCCCACGGGGCGGGACAATGGATCATCTGCCAATCATCTCCGACACCCATTTCTGCATACCCAAGATCCCATGGCTGCAACCCTCGACAGTACCCATTGCAAATCCTCCATGTGTGCGGGAATGGGATATGGACGCACATGTGTAGACTACACAATCTGTGGATTTCTGTGCATATGTCCCGCATTTCATGGACAGTTGTCAACAACCTTGAACACGCTAGCGATGCATATCTGCAGCTGTGCCGTAGTCACGGCTGTAGTTCATCCGTCTCTCCCAACCGCAGCGGGTCGCCACTGCTATAGGAAAAATTTTTGGGTCCTACAATGGACACAAATGTGCATATGTAAAATGTAGAACATGTTGGACTGTGTCCATCTGGCCAGTGGTTGTGACCGCTGCTGTATGTTCCCCAATCGCGGATGTGTATTTGACTACACATATTATGTTGTGCTACGAAACCCGTGTCCTACTACGATTAACCCAAATGGTATTGATGTCATGCTGCAGGTTGGCAACTGCTTTAGGTAATCTTCAAAAGGCCCAGTAGGACATATACGCCACTGTATTGTCAATATAACACAGCCAGAACATGTATACCCTATTTATTCATTGAAGGATGTTCATTATATGCGGGAACGCCAGTGTTGAAACATCCTATGACCTTCCTAGTTGAAGTTGTTAGTGTGCCATTAGTATGTGTTCCACAGGTCGCCCATTTGTTCCGCAGTATGGCAGCGAGTGATCCTCATGTTGTTGCTGGCAGATCGACTGGTGTGTACGCCGGTATTCGCACGGCGGTCTGACTTTGTATGGGGAGTGTCTACTGTAATCCCTATCTGTATTTCCTGTGTTATGCCTTACTGCAGCTGTGTAATTCCATCAGGTTTCCAGTTATAGGTGCCATCTTGGTCGTACACTTGTCCATCCATGGGAATTGCCTACTGGACACTGATATAGGGCTGTACACATTTCACACCTGCTTTTACCATTATCCGGTGGATGCTTTGCATCATTAGTGGGGTGTAAGGCACGTGCTATACCCACATCCCTCCCACGGGGCGGGACAACGGATTATCTGCCAAACAACACCGAGCCCCATATTTGCATACCCAGGATCCCATGGCTGCAACCCTCCACGGTACCCATCACACATCCTTCATGTGTGCGGGACTATGATGTGGACGCACTTCTATGGACTCGGTACCCTGGGTATTTCTGTGCATATGTGATGCATTTCATGGACAGCTATCATCAACATTGAACACGCTTGCGGTGCATATGTGTAGCTGTGACGTGGTCACGACAATCGATCGACGTAGGTGATGTCGTGTGCCACGCAGTCTGCATGGGTAATTTTTGGGTCCTACAATGGACACCAATGTGCATATGTAAAGTGTAGAGCTTGTCGGACTGTGTCCGTGTGGTCAGTGGGTTTGACTGCTGCTGTATGTTCCCCAATCGCGGATGTCTGTTTGACTACCCATTCTACATGGTGCTACGTAACCAGGTGATTCCGTACTGTGAACAAATGTCATACATCCAAAGATGCTGGTTAGCAATTGCTTCATATAAACCTCAGACATCCCAATAGGACATGTCCGTCACTGTAATTTCAACATAACACCACCGGAACATGTCGATCCCCTATGTCTTCATTGAAGCATGTTTTCTTCATAGGTGGGAACGCCATAGTTTACATATCCCAGTTGACGTTGTTGGTGTGCCATCGGTTTGTGTTCCACAGGTCGCCCATCTGTTCCACGGTATGGTAGCGAGTGCTCCCCCATTTTGTTGCTGGCAGATTGAGGGCTGTGTACGCCGGTGTTGGCACGGCGGTCCAACATTGTATGTGGAATGTCAACTGTAGTCCCTATGTGTATTCCCTGTGTTATGCCTTACCGCGGCTGTGTAATTTCCCCGGGCTTGCAGTTGTGGGTGCCATCTTGGCCGTACGGTTGTCCATCCATGAGAATTGCCTACTAGACACTAGTATAGGGCTGTACACATTTCACACCTGCATTTAGCATTCTCTGGTGGATGGTTTGCATTATTAGCGGAGAGTAAAGCAGGTGCTACGCACACATCCCTCCCACGGGGCGGAACAAAGGATTGCCTACGAAACAACACCGAGGCCAGATTTTACATACCCAGACTCCCTTGACTGCAACAGTCGACAGTGGCCATTACACATCCTTCATGTGTGCGGGACTGTGATGTGGACGCAGTTCTATGGACCCGGTACCCTGGGTATTTCTGTGCATCTGTGCTGGATTTCATGGACAGCTATCATCAACATTAAACACGCTTGCGGTGCATATGTGTACCTGTGACGACAATGAGTTCACGTAGGCCATTGAATATGACATCATTCTTGTCTTTAGACAATTTTTGGGTCCTACAATGGACACCACTGTGCATATGTAAAGTGTAGAGCTTGTCGGACTGTGTCCTTGTGAGCAGTGGGTTTCACCGATGCTGTGTGTCCAACAATCGCGGATGTCTGCTTGACTACCCATAGTGTGTAGTGCTACAGGAACCATGTTTTCCGACACCAGAACCCAATGGTGTACATCCAATGTTGCAGGTTAACAAACACTTTCATACCCAGAGGTCACGATTGGGAGGTATTGCCACTTTATTATCGGAACAACACCTCCAGACTGTGTATATGACGGGAACTTTAGGCCAGTCTTCACGGCCATTTGCAATTATATTTAGCAGACACGTGACAATACATGTATGATAAGACATGTTGTCATGCAGACGTTAATCTATGTTATTTGGACATTGGCTTCTGCTATTGGCATCCGTTGCTGTGAGTGTTGCCAGTTACCATACACATTGCTTGCTCAGAGGCAGACTACACAATTCTGCACACTACTGTGGTCTCCTTTAAGGACCCTGAGCCAGTGGTCGGCAGTACTGCAGCCACTGCATCAATCACATTTGCCATCTACCAGTACCTACAGGACTGCATGAACCAGGCATTCACTTACCCAACTGTGGTTCATTGTACCAATGCCAAGCATCCAGTGTGGTGTACCCCAGCCATACACAGGATGTACAACACGAGGAGGTGGCTACTACAAGGTGGAGCAGACACCTTGTGAGGTATGACACCCTTGGTCATCATATGTGTAGAGTTACACACTGTCATGCCATGGTCCAGGGCACATTCCACAGATATACCTACATGGACCTGGCTGACAATCATACCACCTTCTGTTGCTATGCTCAACACCTGGGAGGTAACTCCCACATATGCTGTGACTGCGTTCACAAAGAGGTGGAGTTTACTCAACATACACACATTGCCTGAATACGGGCTGACAAGTTCGGTGAGGACATCTCCACACCCTCCCCCACACATGACGAGATGTCTGTACCAGCGGTTTGTGGTCACCAAATGTTCTGTGACACACGGGTGGGACATGCTCTCTCCAGGGTAGTGGACATAGCATCCATGAGACCAGCTTGTGACCCGACTGTGTACTCCACTATCACATTGAGGAATTAGACACACAGTTAGGACAGCTATTTCTTTGTAGCCTCACCTCAGGTAATGTACCCATGTTGTGTCGCATGGCAACTGTAGTCCCACGTCACAGGGCCAATGCCTCCACTGACCCTGGTTATTACCGTCCAATTACCATTTTGAGACCTATCTGCAAAGACATGGGGAGGGATCATACTGCAGCTCGTACATGAACACATTGGGGACATGCATACTTTGCATCCAACACGGTTTGTCTTGTTCAGGGGCGGTTCATGCCTTTAAAGCATGGTTGACATTTTCGGGACAGTCACCGAGGCCATTGCTGGGGGTGTTGCAGTCCATACAGCCTACCTCGACCTGGCAAAGGCCTTCGTCACATTACCCCCCTCAGGTATCGTTGATAAACCCATTGGCTGGGATGTGAACACGTACATCACAGAATGTGTTGTAAACTGTCTATGTGACACAACCCACATGGTCATAGTTGCTGGCAGCATGTCAGACCTACTGCCTGTCGCAAGCGGTGTCCCATGGGGCCCTTCCGTGGGTGCACTCCTGTCATACATCTACATTTTCACGGTACAGGCACACACAGGGGTGTTATGGGCAACATTGTTTGTAGATGACTGCAGAACAGGTGCCATAGTGGGACGGACATCTGACACAGATATCCTTCGAAGGGGCCTCCCAGATATGCATATCTGCTGTCAGGGACATGTCCCACAGCTAAATGGTAAGTAATGCAACATCATACCTGTCGAGAAGTACTAGGTCACCCCTGTCCAGCATATAGGTGGCTGTCCACACAGCACAGGGGTGATTACCAGGGATCAGGGGACAGAGTTTGCCGGTCACCTTTCATTCAACACACACGTTGCTATCGTGGTTCTGTGGGACTTCTACATTGCCCACCTGTTTGTGCAGGGATTCACATCTACATCAGGCTAGGTCATTGTCTCCTTGTACCCATTACGTGTTACACCTATGATTTACTACATTGCCCCATTCAGACTGTATCTGACCATACACCTACAGCAGCTGGGAAGCCCTCATAGGTTCATTGTCGTACAGATGCAGGATGACATCATTTTGTGTAATGCTGCCCCACTTGTAGGACCCCTGCCCCATTAAGTCACATACCTGCTGTTTAGTGTTGACCTGTGCCTGACATACGAGGCCATGTCAACCCATATGTCATGTGTATGCTTCACCTACTGTATCTGCATCCCTCAGAACCACTAGGGCAGGTGACATGAACCTTGTCATGGTCAGTAATGGGATGTGTTTGAGTGACACATATATCACCCAGACACTCACAATGCTGTGGATCTACATCACAGTACATGTGAGACAGAGATCCTTCCTAGCCTTGTTCATGGGTATGTTGTCCATTGGATGGAGAATTGCAGGTATAGGCCAGGGATTACATCATTATCACTGCTTGACGGAGGTACAGCAATATCATGAATATTTTATGTGAAGCACAGAAGGTTGGCAAAGTCATCCTAACTATGGTGTAGTGTTATGGCTCAACCTGGGACGATGGCCTACCCTGTACCTATGGACATATGAACCTATATCCATAGTTTGTCACATTTACACTTGTCTATCCCTATCCTCTTTCTCATGTGTATATGTCTGTGGCACATGATTGTCCTCTGTATTACTTGCAGGTGTGCTGTCTACAGTGCACATACGTCACACTTGATGACAGTGTATCTGTGTCCCTAACACTGTGTTACTGAGGACTACCACACATCCTTCACAACATTACATGCATATGTCCATTCTATTCTTCTGTAGCCTATGGGGGGGTGTTAAGGCAACAATTACACAAGTCCCTGTTTGTGCATGCTTCATGTTGGTGTTTGACCAGGCTCCGTTGCAGTCGTGTGTTGGACAGTAGTGTTTCTATGTGTTTGGCATGTGTTTTATTGCCGGTACATCTGTGGGAGGTGTGGTTGGCACATGTTCCTCTTTGCAGGGACACCCATCCTGGGGTTTGTGTCATGCATCTGCACTTGGCACGTGCCATATGTCCTGTACTATTCCCACAGTCATGTATGCCTTCATGCAGTACTACTGCATGTTACTGGCTGTTTGTATGTGGTACACATGGTGATTGTGATGGTTGGCTTGACCTATTCCCATGCTAGAACATACACATCTGTCAATTACGTTGTTTAAATCAGACTGTAACACTCATTCATCTTTTAAAAATGACAGTCAATAACACAGGACGCTGAGATTAACAACGTTTTACTACTGTGCACCAGGAGGCAAATAACTTTGCAGTACAAGTTTAGAGATTTGTTTTACTCTATACATGTAACAGCTGTATGAGTATTGTGTTTACAATCATCTTTAGCACACATTAATGATGTGGTCAGGCACAGGGCATTTACATCACTATAGTCCACAATATTGTATTCCTACAACAGTGCTGAGGTAATGCTTATTAAATATTTTCCCATGAGGATAGCACAGCCTTGCGAGCCACATAGTCAATTAGAATGTACTTCGGTAAATTCTGCTCTGTCACGGTTACAACACTGTTCAGATCCGGTCGTCACTTCATTTCCTACTAGGTTCCTTTGTCTCTCTGGTGAGCAGCTGTACTCTGTGTTAGATAGAGCTCACAAGGCCATCCTACTCAGTGGAAGGATGAGAGATATACCTGTACATACATTTATTATTTTCTAACCCAGCAGATGACTAATGCTGAATGACATACACCTGCTGCACTGGTTACTGCCAGGGTCAAGGTTCAATCACACTGCAGCTACACTACGGGCAATTACATGCATGATAAGCTCTACTGCCATTTTGTAATATAGAATAATATGCATTACACAATATTTGCTTCTAAAGTAGCAGGTCATATATATGTTTAAATATATATTTTGCTAACATTCCCCCTCCTTTGATTGCTTCTATTCTATCCAGGAACATATACAACATTATTGCATTCCATAGCCTCTTCCTCTCTGGAACGTTTAACTAGGCAAGTAATTTGTTGTACATTTCAGAAAGGATTTCATTTTGTATTGACAAATACCACTACAGCTCTTGATACATAGTCTTGGTTACAGATACGTCGACAGAGTCCCTGACTAATACTTACATGCAAAGTATCCCGCAACAGACACATGCTCCCAATATGAGCAGAACAACACAAATGGCAATCAAGATATTCAGTATGACTGAACCCCATCCACCAAATGGTTTGTGGAAATGGTTCGTCAGTGGGTTTGGGCCTGGTTCCGCCATAGATAACACCTGCTGTATTACCTCTGGGTGGGCGTTGGTTTAGTTCTTATTATGTGGTACTTGGACACAGCGGTCTTCTTTGATAAGCGCGCACGTACCAATTCTCGACGCCAGGGTGCAGTCGTGTGCTATTACATTTCGTGACACAACAGTTCTCATTGCATCCAGTTCATCAGTCACAAGTTCAAGAGCGGAAAGTCACATTGATCATTCCTCCGACAGGTCTTGACGACTTCCTGTGTTCCCTGATTGATTTCAGTACTCCACAAGCTGGGAGTGTTCCAGGCCAAGTTATGACGCTGTCACTCAAGTCCATATGAATCGATATTCCTTTATCTCTTGCAGAAGTATGCATTTTCAAAACAGCTTCCATTTCACCCACTGGATTAGTAGGTTTCTCGACTGTGTTCCCAGTTCTTCGAGCTATATGTGTTATAGTTCGTTTCGTACCCAGAGGCAATTGTGCAGTATGTCATGTGAGTGGAGCCAGATAACCCAAATAACAACTGGCGGACCAATTCTCAGGTAACCATTCATATGCTTCTTTCCCACCAACAACATAACAATATTCTTCTTTACTACTGATGCGGGTTACCTCTGCATGTAACATTTTCCTGTGTATGACAGAGGACTGTTTCTGCACATCCTTCCACGTTGTTCTCATGAAGCTTCAATACAGATCATGAATGGTGCTACAAGTAGTACTGTGATCTTTGGCTGTTATATGACATTTGTAAGACACAGTTATGTTACAAATACTCCCACCAACTTGAACTGTATCATGTTTATGACAACAAACAATTACTTTTTGTGTAACAGGTAAGTACAGTGCCACTTTGTCCTGTGATCTCACAGAACCTGTATCACAGTGTACATATACATAAGTCTCAATCTATCCCCAAGGGGACAACATACATGGGAAGTCCTCCATATGATGTAGGTATGGCAGTACAAACACAGCAATTTAAAATGTTCATAGTGTGTACATGCACACGCGTCATGCCTAGGTATGTGTTGACGTTTGGAAGCCACTCTGGGGCCAGTTCATCACGTATCACCATTTGTATCCGTGTATTTATATGCAGGTATAGTCCCAGCACATGTAAATTGAACACAAACATGGTTAATAGGTGTATGATCAGTAAGACAGTAAACCAAATGTCTTAGGGGTTGCTTTGTATTGTTATACAGTCTGGCCCGGGTGATTCAGTCTGTATGGTATATCAGCTACGAGATGTAAATCAGACTTGATATCCTTTACCGGTTTTAAAACTGTGAGGTGAACCCAGGATGACCTCTCCGCAAACGTTACTGCAGTAGGCGTTGCCAACAGTACCTGGTACAGACCTTCACACATTCCACTTGATAAGTATGTTCTTTGGATAACGGTGACATACACACAGGATACTGGTGTCAGCTATGCGTCCGGCTTCGCTTGCTCTTTATCTGTAAAAGACTAACTGCAAAACAGTGTTATTGGTTAACAATCCTCTCATGTCACCTGCTAATGAGCCATCCACCTCCGGCTCTGCATACATTACAGCTATCCACTCTGGCACATGATATGCCATTCCACATACTACTTCGAAGGGGGTGAAACACTTTACATTTGGAACTGTTGTCATGCTCAGCAATGCTAGAGGTGAACAGCAAATGAAACTCGTCTGGGTGTCACCCACCAACCTCCTGTACTTATTTCTCGGGATGACATTGTACCGCGCCACCAGTCATGCTGACTGTGGGTTGTACATGCAATCTATATTCATGGAATTACAAAATAATCCCCCAAGTTGTGTGATTGTCTGGTTCACTAACTGTGTTCTATTGTCACTGTAGCTTCTTTACAGCATGCCAGATCTAGGGATACTTTATTTTACTGGCACCTTTGCCACTGCTGCTGCATCCGGATTCATGGTTGGGAATGCTTCTACCCATTTTGATGATATATATGTGTAATCACTAAACAGTATCTGTTCCCTTCACATTTATTCAGATGTATGAACTCCATACAAATAGTACGGAACGGTTATGGTGGTGTAGGTAAACTCACTCCCTTCGGTTTAAATGCTCCCTGTGCATGATATCTACTGCAAATGTGACACGCTGCTCATGATGTTTGTATGTGGTTCGTAATTCCGTATGTTAGGGGTATTCTGTTAACCAAATGTACCATCCCCCCTGTTGGGACATGTCTCTACCCATGGCTCCACAAAGCCGCATATCTGAATACATTAGACGTTAATATTGGCTTTCGCACTGTGGATATGTGCATTCCGTGTTCAAAGATTGCTCTCCGTCATACCCACGTCGGCTTTTCTGCTTTCGTAGTTGATGTTTGCATTGTTTGTAAAGTTTCTACATCTAAAATGTCTGCGGATTGTCATTCCCCATTCAAAGTAACACTTTCCAACTGTGAGGCTGATTGTTTTGCAGCTGCATGAGCTCATGCCTTACCTTTCCTACTGTTATCCTGTTGCTTTCTATGACCTGCACATTTACAATTACCTACTTTAGTGGGTAACTGACTGGAATCTAATGCATTCAAGATCAATTGCGCATGATTAATCGGTTTACCGGTGGATGTTATCATTCCCCTATTCTTCCACTGCTGCTCATAAACATGCACTGTACAGACAACATACTGACTATCGGGACATATGTCCACACATCAGTTTTTCGCTACAGTACAAGCACGTGTTAAAGCTATCTATTCTGCTGCTTGAGCAGACACGTTATGCTGCAAGGTTTGGGTGTCTACAATCTCATTATCAATACCTACTGCATAACCTACTTGATTCGTTCCTGTAGGACTCTGTCTACATGATCCGTGCACATTAACTGTCACCTCTGCATCATCTAAGTGTATCTCAGTGATATCATGTCTGTGTGTAGTTATTTCATCCATTTCGTATAGGCAACTGTGTGGTGTGCCATACACAGGTGTCGGACGTGACGTTGATAGGTTTGATGTTGTACAACGTTCAATCACCATATGAGGTTGACTCAGTGGTATGGTCAAACAAGACAAATGTCTAGCACGGGTCAGGAATGCTATCTTCTCTTGCAGCTGAATGATCGCAACTGCATGAGACATTCTCACAGTGAGAGGGTGGTATGATAACATTAAGGCCGGGGCCTGTACTGCCATGGGTGCTACAACAACTGCCTGTACACAATGTGGCACTGACCATGCCACAGTGTCCAACTGCAATGAGTAGTAAGCTATGTAGCGTTGCTTACTTCCATGCTGTTGCATCAAGACTGACGTCATATATCTCCGCTTACAATCTACGGTCTGACAACATGTGTTATGATTATTCGGGAGACCTAATACAGATGTTTAAGCTATCAATCGTTCTAGTCTGCAGAAAGCTGTTTCTGCTACTGTAATCCAGTGTAGTATGTGTTGTGCTGCCATAGGTGTATTAAACATTAAGGCAGACATTACAGCGGATTCCAAAGCATTGTTTGTTAACCAGGTTTGACAAACGTTAGTCGGCCCAGAAAGGACTTCATTCCCTTCTTGTTAGTTGGCTTGGGTGCTTGTGACATTGCTACGTTCCTATCGTCATGTAATGTTCTACCCTACTTGGATACCACATATCCCAGGTACTTGACCTGTATTCTCTGTACTTGCAATTTATGCTTGCTTACTTTATGTCCCTGTTCTGCCGAATATCTCAATAATGCTATTGTATCTTCCATACATTGCTGCTGGGTAGGTGCCGCAAGCAGAATATCATCCACATAAAGTAGAACTTGACTGGCCCCGGGTGGAATAAACACCGGAATGTAGCTAGCCATCTCCTGTGGGAATATCGTTGTACTTTCACAGTATCACTGCGGTAGCCGGGTATGGCTGTATCTGTTACCCTGAATGTAAATGCAAAGCAATACGGACTATCTGGATGTATAGGTATTGCAAAGGGAGCATAGCTTATATGTACCACGGTAAGATACTTCTGTGGCGTGTTCATAGCATTCAATATTGTGTGTGGGTCTGGCACCATCGGTACCCTAGGTATTATTACATGATTTACAGCTTGTAAATACTGTACCATCCGCCATTCCCCCTTTGTTTTCCAATCAGAAGATACAGGGGTATTGCATGGTGAATAGCGATTACTTTGTAGATGGGGAATTCCCTCTGTGACTTTACAGATATCTTCTGGTGTCCACGGTCTATACACTACGGGGGTTGGGTCCTGGCCTTCCTGTCCTGCATGAGGGTTCGGTACATGAATTAATTGACAGATATCCTCACTCTGTTCTAGTGACTGTCTTCTTACTCGAGTGTCCCTAGGTATGTTACAAGTTCGGGATGTGGTTTCAATAGCTTCTGTTACATTTGGTCATTGTGATACCTCTGTTGCCACAGGATAGCGTGTGGGGACTAGCCTGCCCTCCCGCTTCATATCCTGGATGTGGTATCGGAGGTGGTAGGGGGGTGGGGGGGGCTGTCGCTACTACTGTATTATGCTCTTCTCTGTGTACGTATGATGCTTTCGCATTTGTAGTGTTCTGTTCCCTTCGGTTCACTACCTCAATCCACCTATGTGCATGACGGATACCCAATTGTCGCTGTTTAGTCGCCTGCACATCTTAGGGCTGCCACCTTTTCAAATGCACAATGTGGGACATTAGTGTTCGGAACGTGTAATTTGCAAGGTAAATGCATACCCACGGCCAGTACATAGGACAGGATTTCACTTTTTGACAGGTGAGCTAACAATTGTTGTAGCATTTCAGTTGCTTATTCTGTTTATTATGATATTTTGTTGTTCCAGATACAATATTACTGTTGTATGCTACCATTTGAGAAGATATCTGGGAAATCTTTGTCCTGAGATATCAGGACATTTGCCATTTGTTCGGTTTGTTTGCAGGACACAATTGGCCAATGAGGGACTGTCCCTCACAGGGTGGGACAGGTGTTTACCCTAGAACATGTGCATCACATTTTCAGGGAATACAATGTTTCAGTAACGATATTTTGTGTAATATACCATCAATGTCATATGTATTACCCCATTTGACTGAATATCTCACATTATGTGCTCTCTGCGATTGCATATACTTCACGTCACCCGTCTAACGCGGATCACATGATCTGTTTGTTCACTACCCTCCCATATCCTCTACACGACTGCTACGTACCCTTCTCTCGTACCACGTGGTATCTCCTTCCCTGTATCCACTGTAGTGTCTACAATGACTATTTACTCTGCTGTGTGTTCCCCTGACCTATGTCCAGATTTAACACTATTTGGATTGGTCTTCGACCCGCTATCACAACTGTTAACAGAAACACAATGTAGTCTGGTCCCTGATCTACAATAGAGACAAAGAGGCAAACACTCCTTACCTGAGCCTCCTGTTTAAGGCTGCACGTTTTCTTCTTGGGATCCAGTTTTCCGCTTTTCAGCCACAGATCACACAGTGGACAGCCTCTTTACACACAACAATTCAGTCGGAGGTCTTTTCATTCATGAAGAACCATTTAGGCAAATTCTCCTGCGTAGATGTCTAACCACCCATGCACTCTGACCTGTAGCTTACCAAGGGAATTCTGGATTACAAGGATCACAATGTCAAATAAGTTGTTAAAACCAGACTGTAGTTATCAGTAGGCTTTTCTACGTGACAGTCAATAACACAGGAGGCTCGGGTTCACAACGTTTTAGTAGTGTACACAGGCAGGCAAAATAATATACAGTCCAAGTATGAGAGTTTTGTCTGACTCTATACAGTAAGCAATTTCTTTATATAATGTTTACAATCAGCTTCTGCCCACCTTACTGACGTGGTCGGTCACAGGGCATTTCCATCACTATGGTCCGCAATAGTCTATACATACGTGGGTGCTGAGGTCGTGTTTTTAAGACGTTTTCCCATGAGAATAACACAGCCTTGCAAGGCACCTGGTCAATTACAGTGTCCTTCTGTGATTGTAGCTGTTTCAAGGACCCTGGACTGTTCCGATACAGTAGTCAGTTAATTTCTTAATACGTTGCTTTGTCTCTCTGGTAAGGAGTTGTACTCTTATCTTCGATAGAGCTCACAAGGCCATCCTCCTCAGGGGTAGGGGTGATGTTATGCATGTACATACATTTATTGTTCTGTAACCCAGCAGTTAATTAATGGTGAGAGACATGAGCCTGCTGTAGTGGTTACTGCCAGGGTCAGACTTCCATCACACTACAGCTTAGCTTCACCAATTACATGCAGGATCAGCTCTACTGCCATATTGTACGGTACAATTCAATGCATTATATAGTATTTCGAGTGTAACCTGGCACTTCATATGTGTTTCTATATATATTTTTCTAACAACATCCATCCGGCCATATGCATGTGGTTCCGTCCTTTACCTTGACCGTGTGTATTTTGCCGTCCGGCAACGCTACTCTCCACATTTGATGTCCCACCTTCCCCTTCTTTGCCTGTAGCACCCTGTTAGGACGTCCTGTTTGGTAGGCACGTGTTCCGCTATATGTGATCGACTTCTCTGCATGGCTAATCATCGATGCGGTGGTTCAACAACCCGACTTGTCCACATGTGTACAGTTATGTGCACCGTGTCGTATGCAAACCTATATGGTTTGGATGGGTACATACCACATGCGGGATGTACACATTCTGCAGACACATTCACATGCAGCCATTTCCATATCTGTACCTGAGGTGGGTTGATGATATGTGGGGTATGTATTTGCCCGCGTGGCATTGCCTAACACAAACATCTTACCACATTTCAGGTATGCACATTGTGTGTAGGTGTATAGCTGCACACGGATGCTAGCAGGTTTGGGTGCACAGGTGTACATGGGTGGGACTGACATGCTACAATGAGGCTATTGTGTATTACATCTGAATGCATGCGTTCTGCTTCTGGATATTACACTTCAACATACGCCATCCAGTGTATGTGACAGAGACGTTGCTGGGTGTGGGATATGTTGCTATGCTCATGTTTTCCTGTGTTTAAGGTATCTTGATTCCTTCCTGTTGTTATGTCAACACAGCTACCCGGCTATGTACTCTCACTACTGCTTGTGACCATTATGGTTGGCACCTTTTCCAATGCCCATAGTGGGACATGTTTTGTGGAAACTTCGGATTTTGCAGGACAACACATACCCACGGCAAGTGCACTTGACAGAACTTCACTTGTTTTCCATACTATATGCTTATTCTGTTAGCATTTGGGTTCCTTATTCAGTTTCTTATGCCATGTATGTGTTTCATATACGAATTATATGTTTTATGCTACTATTACATGTATATTGCGGGAATATTTTTGGCAGGGGATCTCCGGTCATTTTCCATTTTTTTGAATTTTGCAGGGACACAACTGTCCAATGAGGGACTGTCCATGGCACATTGGGACAGCTGGTAACCCTGCTGACCATGCCCATGTCGCTACTGGGGTGGCCACCTTTTCCAGTTGCCAGGGTGGGATATTTCCAAGAGCCACATCTGACTTCACAGGCCGACACATACACACGGTCACTATATAGCATAGAACTTCACTTGTTTGCCTAAATAAAAGCTTATTGTTGTGGCAGTTTGGTTGCTTATTCTGTTTCTTGTGACATTTAGGTATTTCATTTACGGAAATAACCAATTCATGCTACCATTACATTAAATACGGGATATCATTATGTCCTACAATCTTAGCACATTTCCCATTTTTAATAATTTTTTTCGGGACACGAATGCCCATAGAGGGACTGCCCCTCGCAAAGTGGGACGGTTGGTGACCTTAGTCGCTACTCCTATGTCGGTGCGGCGCGCTGACATGCTGCTGTACACCTTCTCTGGGTATGCACACTCACAGTACATTGCGGGACGGACACGGTATTACGCGTATCCTTTGTTCCTTGGACAGGTACAGTTCGGGCTGCGTGGGTTTTATTTGCTTCTCTGTTTAGTTGGGACGGGTACTTTATTGCATATTCTGCATACATTTCATTCTGCACGGGCCATGGCTGCTGCCATTTCTATTCTGGGCAGACTATGGCAGCCAGCACTTTAGGTTGCTCTTCGCCTGCCTGCTTAGACACGCCTACTGACGCATCCTACTTGGGCTCGCTCACGTACACTACGCACGTGTCTGTGGTTACGGTGCACTCTCATTAATATGCATATGGCACTACTACGCCGGCTATTCACTGCACCGCCGGCGCAGACCTTACGCCGGCCTTGCGCCGAGCTTCATGAATCCCGGGGATTGTGAATAATTGTCACATGGTCATGTGCATTATTTCTCTAAATTTACATCAGTTACATCTTGTGCCACAGAGAAAGTTACCTGACAGGTCTATTTGCTTCAATGAGGATACTATCTAGTGTGCAGATGGATGCACACCACCAGGCTTGTGTGTCCTACATAAAACAGCCTAAACCAAATTTTGTACCTTTTTCCTTAAGCAGTGAAAGTACATTTCACACAGTAACTGGAACACAAATGCAGAAGGCAGTATTTATCAGTAGCATTCACACGTCTGTTTTGGATAACGGTTTGAAGGAACATGAAGTGAATCACAGAGTAACTCTAGCAATGAGCAGAGCTAGTATTGCATTGCACTGATACATTAGGCCTTCTCACATCTCCTTGCCACATTAGTATTATCGTGTATGTCTCACAATGTCAGGATTTTAGCTAATGCCAGGGGAATGGAGAAGGGCACAGGGAACAGAATAAATGCTTTCATTATTCACATTGCACAGAATTAATATTGACATCATTTCAAATACTACCTTGCAAACAACACTAGGGAAACCTAGCAAATGCTTACCTCCTACCCCCAATACTTTATGCTTCCCTTATACTAACTAACCTCAAATGTAATTTATTATCTAATCTAAGTTCATGTTAAAATAAAATTGCAAAATTTGCCATCAACCACCCACCCTATTCTTACCATTGTCATGCTCTAAAATATTAAAGTGTTTAATCATAACTTGTACTCTAATACATCAACTTGATAATTGTCTTTCACTTCAAACCATTATATCAAATTACTCTTCAAAAAGAACATTACATTTCACTTCTCAATCACTGCTATTAACTACCAAATCAAAAAACCTAGCAGGCGACTCTCTCTGTTCAAACCATGTAACAAAAAAATGGAATACCATATCACGCCATATAAAGCAAACCAAAACCCAAATGAGTTTTGAACTACTTCTCTTTCACAAGTGGCTGTGTTCCTGCACAGCAATGATGTAGACTCAGTTTGCTCACTACATACAGCTCTCTTGTCAGTACCCCAGTTACCCATTTTTTTCTCCAGCCACTTCTTTATCTATATTGTTGTTTAAATTATACCTGTCAGCTTTCCTCTTCTCCATACTCCATACCTTCTATCGTTACTATATATCCTTCTCTGAACCAAATAAACAACCTTTACATCTTTGCCACAATATTATTTCCACTGCACAGATAATAGGCTTTATTCCTCCCTGCGGTCATGTGGGTTTCCTCCGGGTGCTCCGGTTTCATTACTCTTCTCTTCTTGTATGCATGTATATCATATGTACATTGAAATTATAAACCAGTTTAATCTTAAAGTATTTGTGGAGCTTTTCTCCCCAGGTCTCTACTGAAAAGGGTTTGCTAGTCATCCCAGTTGGGCTATCCCAGTAAAAAAAAAAGATAAATAAATAAATAAAATAACATACCTGTCTGTCACTTTAAGTCAATACTAACCTGCTTGAGCTTCCTACATCAACACATTCATACACCAAAATGAGTGTCAAGATTTATTATGACCACTTTCAGAAAAAATATCTGAGAACCAGTTTTATACCCTGAATCACCAAAGGGGTTTCTAACCAAGAGAATCCAGGGGCTCCAAAATGTGACGCATGGAAAGAAAGCCCTGTCACTGTACTCTGTATCGTACAGGCTGCTGAGAGGCAACCTTTGCCTGGCCTACAGATCAGTTTCAGACTGTGCCCTTATGGAAATGCTGCACAGCCACAAATCAAATGGGACAAGAATACCTCACTGCAAAGATCTCAACCTAGCCAATGACATTAACAGAACATGCTGGAGAGGCAGATATATCTCCCAGCAATTGCTGCTCCTTTGGAATAAGTTCCCACTCCATGTGAAGCAGAGTTCCTCAATGACCTTATTCAAGTACAACTTTGACAACTGGATGGGTGACCATAAAGTCACACTAGATGTGGCAACTATGTATCTCATGGACAGGGACAATCGGCGTTGATTAGAGAATCGCTCTACTAACAACGACCATCTAACTATGGTCAATAAGGGTAATTGGGTTATTACATGGCTAGGCTTGTAAAGGCCCTAGGACTATTAGCCTAGTAACCTCCTATGAACTTAAGTACTGCTTTATTTATTTATTTATTTATTTATTTATTTATTTATTTATTTTACATTTGTTAACCGGGTTAGTCCAACTAGGCTGCAGACCCCTTTTTCAGAGGAGACCCAAGGAGAAAAGCTTCACAGATAAATAAATACAAAAACAAAACATCATACAATACTAACATACAAGTGTATATACACAGGAGAAACAGAATACAACTTATAACTGAACATGTTAGAACACAAGACTAATATTGAAGGTTTAAACAGTCATGGTACATATTAAGCATATAAAATATAATATAAAAAGTTAGATTCTATCTAACAATTACCATCAGAGAGAAATTCACGGTTGGTTGAATATCATAAAGACCTTAAGTGAGTAGTTGTGGTAAACTGTGAGACCTGAGAGGGAGTAGTCTAAGTGGGAGTGGGACAAGGACAGGTCCAGGAATTAATAAGTATGTTCTTTAGAAGTTTTTTCAAGTTAAGGAAGTTGCTGTTTGTTCTTAGAAAAAGGGAAAGTCTGTTCCAGGCACTGGCGATGAATTGGATGCATAAAAGTTTACCAATATTTTTATTGTGTTTGTAGATGTCTAAGGGGTGTAGGTCTGTGCTGCATAGGTTGCACTTAGAAGAGAAGGGAGTGATGAGGTCTGTGAGGGCAGGACAGTGGAAGGAATGATTTAAGATAGTGTGTGGGAGGTGGAGTTGGGGAAGAAGGAGCTGTTTATGGAGCTCAAGCCATTGCAGGTTTTTTAAAGCTATGCAATGGTGAGAGCAATAAGGAAGGTTGGCAGTGAATCTGGTTATTTTGTTGTAGGTGGTTTCAAGTTTAGCTAATAGATTGGAATGAATATTTGTGAGAACAGGGGCTGCACAGAGTAAGGTTGAGAGAAGGAAAGTATGTGCTAGAGAATGTTTGGCGTTAATAGTGAGGCATTTTTTATTTCTGTATAAGAGACCAAGTTTTTGGTGGGTCTTTTTGATGGCTTACTGAATAAAGGTTCATAGGTTCATAGGTTCATACTAGGCTATCTGCCCTAGGGCATTTATAAGCCTAGCCAGAGTGTGTTTGGCTTTCGCCACCCATTTAAAATTAATTTTGCTATGCCCTTTTTCGAGGTTAGTATACTGTGCCTCTGTCTAACAGTGACACAGAAGTGATACCCAGGGTAAACCTATGATCTCCCATCCACTCATCAAGATTCCTCTTGAAGAGAGTCAATGAGGGACTCTGCCTAACCTGGACTGGGATTTTATTCCAGAGTGAAGGGAGCCTCTGGGTTATAAATCTGTCCCTCCAGCATGTCCTATTTATTTCAGTGCTGAGGTTCAAGTCTCTTGAGCGCATAGCTTGATGGGATTTGGATTTTCTGAGGTGCAGCATGTCCATTAATTCTGGGTTGGACATGGCTTTATACGTCAGGTACAGATCGCCTCTGAGCAGGCAGTATGCCACTGAGTAGAGCTGGAGTTTCTTTAACAGGGCAGCATATGGCATCTGTTTGAGCCATTTGATCCTCTTGGTGAGGTACTTTTGGGGTCTTTCCAGTTGCTGCAGGTGTCTGGTAAGGTACATCCCAAAAGGGGCATTGTACTCAATTATGGGCCTGATGAGGGATGAGTAAAGAGGCACGATGACCTCCCCTGATCTAGATGTGAATCCTTTCATGATTAGATGGGCTATATAAAATGTTTTTCTAACCACTTTGGCCATGTGGTTGTCAAATGAGAGATTGCTGTCAACTTGGGTCCCCAGGTCCCTAATTACTTCTTCTGTACTTAATGGATTACCACCTATGTGGTAATTTATGGGCACTTTGTTTTTACCAAAGGGGATGTTTATACACTTTTTGGCGTTTAGCTTGAGGCCATGGCTCTGGCACCAGTTGTCTGTTTCTATGAGGCCCTTTTGGAGGATGCTTCTGTCAGCTGGAGAGTCGATTATGGCACCCAGTTTGCAGTCATCTGTGAACTTGGTCAGCCACAGTCCTTCCGAGTTGGCCTGTACCTCCGAGAAATATATACCGAACAAGGGAGGTCCCAAGACTGAGCCTTGTGGGATGCCACTTGTAACTGGTTTGGAGTCTGACATGGCTCCAGCAATTCTAACCATGTGGGTTCTGTCCTTGAGCCAGTTTGCAACCCATCTAGTGACATAGGGGTTTATATTTAAGCTGGTGATCTTATCTATAATGCCCGAGTGGGGTATCATATCGAAGGCTTTTGCGAGGTCCAGGTAGGCTGTGTGGACCACCTTCCCCTTGTCAATGGCCTTGGTGACTGTTTCAAAGAAATCGACCAGGTTTAAGAGGCAGGATCGGCCCTTAACAAAGCCGAACTGGGTAGGATCCAGTGTCTGTAGGTCCCCATATATATGTCAAACTTGAATTGGTCATCTAAGATTACACCCAGAAGTTTAGTATGTGATCCGGCAGAGATAAATGTATTATTAAGAGAAGATACTGTGAAGGTATTTTAAAGTTGCTATAGTGATTTGGGGAGGAAGATTAGAAGTTTTGTTTTTTTAAGGATTGAGAAGTAGTTGATTATTAGTTAGCCATTTTTCAACTGAAAGAAGGGAATCTTGAGTAAGAGCAAGGAGGTGGGGTAAGTTATCAGAGCATGAGATAATAGTGGAGTAGTCTGCATATTGTATTAGTGAGGAGTTTGGACAGGAAGTGTGCAGGTTATTTGTAAAGATATTAAAAAGGAGAGGTCCAAGGACTGACACTTGGGAACACCTGTTTGGATTGAGAGGAAGGAAGAGGAGGCAGAAGGCCATTTGATGGAATGGAATCTGTTGGAGAGGCAACTGAAGAACCATAGTGTAGTAGAAGAGGAGAGATTAAGGGAAGAAAGTTTTAAGAGCAGTAGGGTATGGGAAGTGGTGTCAAAAGTTTTAGATAGGTCAAGGAAGAGGCATGAGACTAGTTTGTTATTGTCCTGTGCTTACTTTGGTGAGATTCTGTGTAAATGAAATGAGAGCTGTAGTGGTACTGTGGTGAGGAAGGAAACTGTGTTGGGTGGGAGTTAACAGGTTGTCTTGTATGACATCAAACACAAAATGATGATAACAGGGAAGAAATGCTCCTTACCAAAAAAAACAGCAGCAAAATTTTAAAGTAAAATAAAGATGGTAAAGGAGCAAACAAAGGCTGCAAATACTCAACAGCATATAAATTCCTTCCACACAAGTATCGAAGACAGGAACAGTCCAAACTGGAATAAAAACTCAGTTTATTCGTGCACTGATAAGCGCTCACCCCTTCCGGCTTCCTCAGACCATTAGAACTTGGAAGACAAGAACAATTCTACTTTTATACTTCCATAGTATACCAATTAAACAACTGATTAATCCAACCTGTAGCTAATTCATTAAATTTCATTAAAGTGGCATTCTCACTTAAAGAATCTCACACTGAAAGACTAAAAATATAACCTACTACTTACAAATATATGATAATTTAAAAACATAAAATACATTAACCACATAGTTTAAAAATAATTATTCATGATAAATTTATAAAACATAACTAAAACCGAAACATGCAATGGGAATGTGCTCTTTCAAGATATAGAGTAACACGAAAAATGGTCATAAAAATATGTTCTATAATGAGGAATATATAATGCATGCAAACAAACTGCACACATCAATTCTCATACTGAAAAATGATATGCATGTGTCGTCAAAACATAAAGTAACACAAAAATGCTCATAAAAACATGTTCCATAATGAGGAATATATAATGCATGCAAACAGACTACACACATTAATTCTCATGCTAAAAAATGGTATGCATGTGTCGGCACAGAGACATTACTCTATCAATTACTTGGCTATAAGCCTACATGCTTTTAATAAGGGTTTCAGGGGTACCTTATCATTCAGGCCAGGGGTTTTGTTGGCCCAAAGTCTAATAATCCACTTAAGGTCACATCTTTCAGTGAAGTTTCTCAGGTCCTCCCCTCGACTGCTGGGACTAATAGTCTGGATCACCATAAACTTAAAACTATGCTGGAGGCCACACTCTTGGACATGTTTTGAAAGTGCATTGGTATCTGAGACTGTACGAATCTGATAGATGCATAGTCTTAGATACCACTGCACTTTCCAAACATGTCCAAGAGTGTGGTTGTAGAAATAAATAAGGGCATGGAAAGAAGTAACTTTGGTAGCAAGGCTTTGAGTATTGAAACTTCCCTAATGGAAATGATGCACAGTGTGCTGTTTCTTAAAGCTGAATACATTTACACATTATGCCACAGAGATATTTGTGTCACAGCTTGAATTTCTTTAGTCTGTACTCTCCAGACTTCTGAAAAAAAAAGTGCAATGATGCCAGATTTAAGTGCACTGCTGATGGCAGTCCAAATAAAATTTGAACATTTTTACCTTGGCCAGTGAACTAACATTCACTGCTATTGGCTGCTACCTGTCAATGAGATACAACTCCAAATGGCTTGCAAGCGATCAAGGAAAAAAATATTTTGAGACAAGTAATTTAAATGTACATTTCTGATGTTTAATCAACTTTGTTATCTTGCAACAGGAACCTGTATGGATTTCAACCCTCAAGCCAGGGTATTAAGAACAATAATTAAAGAGAATTTTCCATATGTGCCATATATATTGGCAAGGAGAAAAATGTTTAGATGTACTGATACTGTGACATTGTATCACAGTGCAACAGAAACAAGTTATGAACATTTTTCTTTCTCATTTGATTGTAAATGTCTGGATGATTATGATATTTCCAACAGTTAGGATACCCATGTACTTATACAACATTAAACAAAGACTGCAAACAATGCAGGTGTATTCCTCTGTTTCTTTAGTGTGCCTCATTCCTTTACCTATGCTTTCTTAAGAACTATTATATGTCAATTTTATTACATATGTCATCTGTATCAAAGGTTAAAGTACTGTCTTGAATATGAAGAAAATTTTTTACTAAGGGGCAGTAACTGTTGTCGTTAAAGCTAGCATTTAAATGTTATGAACATGGCTGTCCTACACCAGTCAATATACTTTCAAACTTTTTGGCAAGTCCCTTCTCCCTGACACACCCTCTGTAAGTGTACTACAAAGAGATATGACTGTGAAACCCTGATTGTTCCTGCAGTCAGAATAGTCATAGAGACCAAGCCATTAGCAAAAATCACTTCTCACTTCTCATAATTGCAGTACTAGGGCATCTGCATGTAATCATGTTTGTCCTTACACCATATTTATATTCCCTACACTTTAATTCAGATTGTAGTATTCTGAAATATTAATGAGTTAACACTTCATTTGCATACTCAAAGCACTCAAGCACTCACAGGGCTGACTCTGCCCAATACAATAGTAATTGTTTAGCAAACACCCTTGCATCATACTGGGATGACTCTTTGGATCCAGAAAGCTCAATTCTGATAAATAAATACAACATTTGGAGTCTTATCTACTTTTTACACTGCTTTGTTGTCAAGGCATGTTGTTATTTATTTTATAATGCTTTTATTGTAACATTAAATGGTGAATTGCATGCCCACTCAAAAGCATTATTTTTATCTAAATGTTTCTTTTTTATCCCTTTACTTTTGGCATAGCCCAGATATATCAGTTATGTCTGCATTACAAAAAGTATGTTACAGAATGCTACATGGCCTACATTTTGTAGGTTGTATATGTTATTTGCACTGTTATTGCAAATTATTGTATTATACCTTTGTAGCAAGGTCTGGCATTTTACATGTGTTAGCACAAAGAAAATGTGTTACATTTATGATTTCTACCTGACTGCCCTCCACAGCAGTGGAAATGACAATTATAATAATTGTCTTACATTTCTACTGCTACATTGTGATTTGTTATTGTTAATGCTGAAGTGTGTTACACAGTTGCACAAACCTGTGTCATCTACATTACAGAACTTTGACAAATACACAGCATAAATTTTCTTTTAAAGTATTGAAGGTGATAATTCCCAATCCTAGAGGGGGTGATATTAGAACATACACGGAAGGGAAAGAGACAGAGTGGATAATAACATTGAAAGCGGACCAAGGCTTTGGTTTGAATGAGAGAGCCTCAATTAGACCTAAGTTGAGGCAAAGGAGGAATGTCAAGTGATATGAAGAACAAATAAGAGTGTATGTTCTTTGTGTTGTTTCTTATACACACATTGTTGAACATCTATATTGTAAAAATATTTTGATTTGTCCATATAAGTAGACAGTTTACCATATATATATACATATGTAAATGTAAATGCATATTCATATCACAACCTGATGTTAGGGAAAATATATACATTATTTATATTTTATGCATTCATTTCAACACTTGTGTTCATTTTTAAACATATATATTTGTTAGATATTTGTCATAAATTATTATGGATTTTTATATGTTTATATAAGGACCTCATCAGTTTTTATTAGTTTTTAAGAGAATTGTTGTTGTTCTAATTAAGCTTCGGAAAGAGCCTCTAAAGAATGAATTATTTGATATCAGAGTGTTGCCTCTTTAAATATTAATTGATTTTATACTGTCAATTAATTCTCAGAGTATTTAATTATGGGAATTTTTTGTTGGTTTGCCTGAGATCTGATGAAGCAGCAATGTGAAAGCGCTTATCTGGAGTTCCAACGTTCGTTTTGAATAAATAGAGTTCGTTTTATCTTTCTGTGTCCTTTGCCTGATTGGATTACATGCCTGGGATTTATAGCACCTGCTAACGCTGTGGGTTAGTTGTGTTCCTGTTTAACTACATTACAGAACTGTTCTAGATTGTTGTTGATATTTCATTTAGAATACTTTTGGGAGATGGGCTGTGCAAAGTTGTGTGTAAGTCATAGGGAGCATTATCACTGAAAGTGTTATGTGCATGATGGATGCATGCACTGATACATAATTGAGTTCACAGTCATCGTGTATGTGCATTATATATCTAATTATGTGTCTATTTTCTGTTTTATCTCATACAGGGATACAGCACCAAAGAAGAAATCTGTATCCTGCAAGCCACCATACACTAATGCAGAAAATGAGGTTATTATTCAGCCTTATGTTGCTGTGGAGCTTTTCTCTTAGGAAGAGGTAGAGGTGACCAATGTTCCAGACAGACGATATGGCAGCAGGCATCACTGACAGCCTGAGGGGATGGGAGAAGTTACACCCAGATAAGACACCAAGCAAGTGATATGATAATCTCTGCCCACAGTAAGGTGGATGCAGTTGCCTAGGAACAGCTGGCTATGGGAGGTATTCATGCTACCAAACCACCACTAACTGAAATAGAGGAGTTCATGTCCACTGTCAGAGATCCAGATAACTCAGCAGAGGGTTCACACAGAATCCTTGGCATTGATGCTGTTGTGGATGGCATACCCAGAGTGTCTCAAACAGAATGTCCAGGTATGCAAAGCAAAAGTATATATATCTATATCTATATATATATATGTATATATATATATATATATATATATATATATATATATATATATATATATATATATATTTATGTGTATATGTATATATATATATATATATATATATATATATATATATATATATATATATATAAAGTTCCCCTTCACAAGATCGAATGGATGGAAGCTCGAAATTCATAATCTCAAGACCAGAATCTCGAACTTCCATTCACTCAAAATTGTGAATGGGAACCTTAGGTTTAAAAAATAAAAAGTTAACTTACCTTATTGCAGGGGGCCAGGTCCCCTGTACCCTAGCAGTTTAAATGTGAATGTTCCGTGACCGCACTATAGCAGAGGAATGGAAAATCTTCCATTTTGCGCTTACACATATAGCGCGGAATGGGAGATTTCCCTTTCCTTCACTATAGTGCGATCTCGGAGTAGGTATATTTAAGTAGGGGGTGTGGGGGCATTTGAAAGGTGTTCTTTTTTTTTGTCCCTTTCATATGTTCGTGTTTCTCTAAATTCGAGATTCTGGTTTCGAGTTTATGACTTTCGAGTTTAGAGAAATTCGATCATATGAAGGGGAACCATATATATATATATATATATATATATATATATATATATAGATATATATATATATATATATATATATATATATATATATATAGAGGGAGAGAGAGACAGTGATATGTGTCATTATTCAGGCCTTATGTTGCCATGGAGCTTTTCTCTTAGGAAGAGGTAGAGGTGACCAATCTTCCAGACAGATAGACAGATAGATAGAGGATATGGCAGCAGGAATCACTGACAGTCTGAGGAGATGGGAGAAGTTACACCCAGATAAGACACCAAGCAAGTGATATGATAATCTCTGCCCACAGTAAGGTGGATGCAGTTGCCTAGGAACAGCCGGCTATGGGAGGTATTCATGCTACCAAACCACCACTAACTGAAATAGAGGAGTTCATGTCCACTTTCAGATATCCAGATAACTCAGCAGAGGGTTCACTCAGAATGCTTGGCATTGGTGCTGTTGTGGATGACATACCCAGAGTGTCTCAAACAGAATGTCCAGATATGCAAAGCAAAAGTATATACACATATATATATATATATATATATATATATATATATATATATATATATGTGTGCGTGTGTGTATATATATATATATATATATATATATATATATATATATAGTTCCCCTTTACAAGATCGAATGGATGAAAGCTTGAAATTCATAATCTCGAGACCAGAATCTCAAACTTCCATTCCCTCAAAATTGTGAATGGGAGCCTTAGGTTTAAAAAAATAAAAAGTTAACTTACCTTATTGCAGGGGGCCAGGTTCCCTGTACCCTAGCAGTTTAAATGTGAATGTTCCGTGACCGCACTATAGCGGAGGAATGGAAATTCTTCTTAAGTATATAGAACTATGCTCTAGATCACTACGTCGCATTTATTAGACAGAGCGATGCTGTTTGCAGCCAGAGTTGTGTATTTTCAAGTAAGTTGTAAAAGGATATATTTGTATTCCTACATTCAATATATACAATGTTTTCATTGTCTCTATTTGTTCTTAAGAAATTCAGCCATATAGAATGAGTAATGGAGTTTTGAGTGTGTTCGGGCTAGCGATATAAATTTCATGTAGAGAGCTGTGTGAGAGAGAGATCAAGTGGGGATGTTATACTTTGTTTTTAAAATGTGACAGTGATGACTAAGTAAGTTTTCATTGTGATGCACCTTTAATTTCTTGATTAATTAATTAAGAGCTGATGCTTTGATTGAAATTAATTAATTGCTGATTTTAATTATATAAAAGGGTATGAGAAGAATGATAGTAGTAGATCTGAAGAAGCGTGCACCTCAGCACGCGAAAGCGCTTATCTCCTGTCTTTTATGGAACTTATGGAATAAAGAATCCTTTTTGCTACAATTGGACTTCTCGTGGTGTATCCTGAGTACTGTTTTATTACGATTTCATGTTCGAGTTTCTCTAAATTTGAGATTCTTGTTTTGAGTTTATGACTTTTGAGTTTAGAGAAATTTGATCATATGAAGGGGAAACATATATATGTATATATATATATATATATATATATATATATATATATATATATATATATATATATATATATATGTATGTATATAGAGGGAGAGAGAGAGAGACAGTGATATGTGTGAGTTAGATGACACAGTACTCGAGACATAGAGGAGGGTGTTTGGTGATGGGGGAATCCAACTGTTCACTACATTTTTATGGATTATTCTTAATCTGCACATTTAAAGGGGATTGTTCTCTTTTTCTTGTTTCACTTTAATTGCAATATTAGTCAGCCTTCTTTCCTTTCCTTTCCTTTCCTTTCCTTTCCTTCAGGGACGGCTTGTGCTATAGGACTGCAGAAATGCAGCCCCCCCAGCTGTAGAAAGAAGAAAAAAAAACAAAATCACAAGTCCCAGAACTAAGCACATGCATGCTTGGAGTTTCTGGTACTCACAGGACTCCAGACTGCTCTGTCAGCAGTCCGGGTAGGCATCTCTGCCATGCAGATGCCCAGAAGTCTATGCAGTGACAACTACATTGAACAGAAGAACTCCAGACTGCATCGTCTGCAGGCTGGAGCCTACCCTAGTGGGGAAACCAGCAGGGAGGACAGTTGATCCTACAGTCTCACAGCGAAATCAGCTGTTAGCTTGTACAGATCTGCAGATGGACTCAGGGAGCAATGGGACATGAACTCAGAATACTGCAGATGAACTTGAATGGGACTTAAACACTCACTGAATTCAGGTACTGGTGTGTGCCCCAGTTGCTATATACTGGTGGCTAGAGGGAACTGATACATGGTGGTAGGGTTTAACCCTGTACCTTGGGTGCAGGTGTCAAGAGCCTGAATTCCCTACCCACCAGCATTTGTAAAAAAAATTGCAGAATTTTGCCTCATATTTGTTCTGTTCTGGTCCTCATAAAATTTGTGGTTTCTGTATTTTTGTTTCATTATATAGTCAGTAGTGCAGTGGTGCAGTGATAGCACTGTTGCTTAATAGCTACAGGTTCGCTGGTTTGATTCTTGGCTGGGATGTCTTCTGTATGGAGTCTGCATGTCCTCCCTGTGTTTGTGTGGGTGCTCTGATGTCCTCCCATCATACAAAGACATGTCTGGAGTGTTTTCTCCCTGGGCCTCTGCTGAAAATTGACTTTTGTTCCAAGTCAGACTTTCCTGGTTAACAAATGTTAAATAAATAAAAATGACAGGTGTTTGAATTTCAGACTTCACATTCTTCAGAAAGTACATAGTAACACAAAACCTTTTATTCTAGTGATTTTCCCTATTTTTGGGACTGTATTCCCCCATTATTGGCTTTGTCCAGGTTTTTTTGTGCTAAAGTTGAGAGCTATGGTGAGAACTGAAGTTACTGAATATGTTTGGGGGCTCTATTCCCCCATTACTGGCTTTGTCTAGGTGTTTTTTGCTAAGGGGTTGAGATCTGTGGTGAGAACCAAATTCACTGAATATGTTTGGGGCATGTATTCCCCCATCATTGGCTTTGTTTGCGTGTTTTGTACTAGGAGGTTGACAGCTATGGTGAGAACTGACTTCACTAAATGGTAGCCATTTAAGTTTCAATCTTCCAATCTTTCACAAAATAGCTGATATGGCATAGTGGTATGTTGTTCTGACTGTTTTGCACAGGGTCCTGGGTTCAAGCCTTGGCAGTGAAATGTATGGTGATAACCCAGCATTTTATTCTAGCAACTTTCCAACATTATACAAGCAATGTTTAAAATGTGTCCCTGTTTTTTGGGCTTTTGCCCCCCCAATAAATTTTGGCTTTTTCCAGATTTCTTGTGCTGCAAAGTTCAGAGCTACAGCTGAGTGTTGAGTAGATTTTACAAGGAGCTGAGAGCTGCAGGGAAACAAAAGTTTAGTGCTGCTTATGCTCAGACTGCTTGCATGCTTAATAGCACAGCAGGTAGTGTATTTGCTTTTGATGCAGAAGGCTATGGGTTCTAATCCCACAGTAGGTAGATGCATTGGTGATACTGTACTGTGTTGTAAAGGGGAGTTGATGCTTCAGTTCTTTTTGGCAAAGATACCTAGTAACTATGAACCTGTTATGAGTTTGCCATCCATTCCCTATTGCAATATTACTAGCAATGTATTCCTCAAAGGCAACAGGCACTTTATTTGTAGATGAAATAATGAAATATAAAGTTGTTTGCTAGCAGCAACCTCTTCATTAGTTACAGTTCTCTTTAATGTGGAATTATTTAGATGACTTTTACTTCTTTAGAGATTGTGCATATTTACTGATACTGGTGGACTGTAGAAGTTTGAGTAGATTTTTATGATGGAAATGTTCTAAATTGGGCAGTTTTGTCATTATTGGTGCATGCATTTTGTTTCATTGTTTACTGGAAAAATGTTCAAAACAATAAATTTAAAATGCCCTCTAACAACTGTACTGTATTGTACAAGGAGTATAATTTAATACAATCAGGAAGGTGTATCAAAGAGCATGTGCATGATTTATGTGCAAGGGGCCTATGATCTGAAAACAGCCCAAAGTTAATCTTTATCTGCCACTGGCAAAATTTATTTTCTTTGAATGTGGGTTTCAATGCTGTTACAATGAATGTGAGTTTCAAGCGCAGAGACATTTTAATGTTAAGTCTATTTTCATTGTGAGACTGCATTGCTTTGTTTAGCAGATATCTATTAGTGTTTGTGCTGTAAAATGCAAAATAAAACTTTCAAATGAAATCCAAATCACCGCAGAAGTAAAGCAGTATGCGAATTACAGTGTTTATGGTAAGTGGGGCAAAATAACCAAGGAACTGGACATTGGAATGGCTGCAGGGGAGAGGCTCCATTTGACCATGATTTTGTGAGGGGGGAAGGGCAGCAAACTCAAAGACAGCCCCAGATGCACTATACCTCTCAACTGTCCAGATTTTTGCAGAATGAATAGATTTTTGCTTCTTATTTTTAGTTTGTTCCTCATAACATTTGTGGTTTTCTGGCAAATCATTTAGGAATGAAGTCACTAAATAATGACAGACATTGAGTTTCAGATGTCATAACATTCAGAAAAATGCATGCTAAAGCAAAACCTGTTATTCTATCAACTGTCTTAAGTTTATACAAGAGCAATTTTTAGTACTTTTTGTATGTTCCCCCAATATATTTGGCCTTGTCCAGATTTCCTGCATCAAGAGGTTGAGAGGTACGTGGAAATAAATTGCTTTATAGAATTAGGAATATCCAAACCTCTCAACACTCCCCAATTTTGGCTCAAATTGTTGCTCTCCCTCTAATAATCCCTCCGAAAAATGGCAATTTTGGAAAAAAACGTGGAGGGTTTACGATTATAAATAACTGTAATGATCAGAGTTATAGATTACTTTTATTTCAGAAATGCACGTAGATTCTCTTATTTTGTCAGCTGCTCAAGTTAACACTACTAATATTAAAAATGTTTCCCTTCTTTGACAGGTTCTCAGCTGTATTGTGTGGCAATTTTATATTTTTGCATCACATTTTTGGTCCATTTTTCATAAAATTGTGGTTTTCTGGCAAATTAGTGGCAAATCATTAAAGACTGAAGTTAGAAAATAATGGCAGACATTTGAATTTCAGATTTTATACCCTTCAGAAAATTCATAGTAATGCAAGACCTACTACTATTCTATTATCTTTCTAAGTTTATAAGAGCAATATTTAAAAATGTTCCTTATTTTTGTGTCTGTGTCCCACTTCTGTGTATGGCTTTGTCCAGATTTCTTGCTCTGAGGTTGAGAGGTATGAGTGTCAGAGCCATCACCATCAGCCAGAGACATTTCAAATTGTGACATACTTGTTGCACCCCACTCCCCCATGTAGTGACCCTGGATGTGTCCAAGCAAGGCAAGGAGCAGTTATGCAGTGTAAGTGTGCAGAGTATTCCCCCATCCAAGGTAGACACAAGTATGACAGTGGCTTTCATCTGTCCTTGATTTTGCAGAATGTTATGTTTTTCTATCATATTTTTATACTGTTGATTTATGCTTCTTATTATTCAGAAAATGCATGCTGTCGCAGTGCCCTGTTGCTCTGTGTTTAAGTAGCAATGCTTTAATGACCATCAGCTAAGCTTGTCAGTGATTGTAAGATGCAAGTAAGCTTTAGTAAGCATAGTGTTTAAGAATTACCAACACTGAAAGCCTTGTTATTGTTGCCAGAAAGAGAATATTTACATAACTAGATAACATATAAGCCTTGGGTATTGAAATGCATATGACAGTATTTTAATAAAGGACAGGATTACAGTATTTTCAGAAGCTCATTACATTTGTTGGAGACTTGCAGTCATCTTTGCAGGCTTTACCCATAAACTAAACTGCCAGTCTATCATGTGTGGTCCATAACTTGTGCAGTAATCCTTTAAGCAATTTATCTTGAGCTTGTTTCTTGTTTGCTGTTAATTTTTTACTTTGATCATGACTTTCCCATGAAACAAGTAGATAGGTGTCAGGCAGCAGATCTTTTTTGGATAAGAAACATTTTTACAAGTGGGGATATCACAGAGATTGCTACTTTCAGCATGTTACTTGGTCATTTTATAAAGCTGAATATAAATTATAATTAGAACTGCAGTGCAAGGAGTGGTTTGAGTTGAGTGCTGCTTGTTTTTTTTTATACTTGATTTTGGCTGGCATTCCAGTAATGTATTTAAAAAGTAATTTATTTTTTCATGCCTCACAACCTTTGCTTTCCATCTAGATATTAAATAAGCTGTCATGTAGCCAATGCATTGAAATATTTTTTCTTCTACACTTTATTTTGTCTTGATTGGACTCTCGTAATGATTGTTTGGCACCCAGGGCAGCGTATTTAATTCAAGTCCCAGTTGTTTTGGTTTTGAGCATAGCTCCACCCCTTTCTAGCCGGCCACATTCTTTCCCATTGGCCTCACCCATTCAGCTGTCTCCTGCAGCCCCCTTTAATATGAAGTCACAAGCTGTCACTGCTTTCCTTTCCTTTCCTTTGCTTTCCTTTCCTTTCCTCGCATACAGGGACATCTGGATTGTAGGCTGCCAGTCCACCTGTACATGTTAACTACACATTTGGTTATTGTTATTACTGTATATAAGATAGCTTCAGGTCTAAATAAGAGAAACATTTGTGTTGCTTTAGCATTTATTAGAGTATAATATGCCCATTATAAAAGAAAAATATGGGATCAATTTTATTCTCTATTTTTCTTTCCATTGTGTTTATTGTTTGTTATCATAAGTGATCCAAATAGGGGTACTGTGGAACTCCTACCACCTGATGTCATAATATTCATAGCCTCTGATGATGGTGGGGATGAAAAAGCAAAGCCTGGCAATGCAGAAGGTTAATCTGAGACTGAGACTGTGGCCCCCACATCCCCTGTCCATATTTCAGATGTAGTCAGAATGCCTATGCATAACCATGACACAGAGACCTCTGATATAGGACAGGATGAGGGTGATTCAATTGATCAGGATAGTGTGGTTACTATAGATGGAGAGCTTGTAGCTTCTCCTCATAGCTATCTTGAGGGCAAGATCCCACACAGGACGGATGGTAAAAGTGCTCAGAAGAAACCTGCTGTACACTCTCCTCCTGATGCTGGTGTGTCATTAGGTGCAACCAGAAAAATGTGTAGGGCTGCAGTGGAGGCACAGTCATGTTCCACCAGGGCCAAGGAAGTGATTGTGCAAGTACTAACCATTGTGCATTCTAATGTGTGTGTGACTCCCTAAACCATGTAGGTGACTCCTTGGACAGAAAGAATGGCACACTGGATTATGCGGTGTCCGTGATGAAATGTCTGTTGAGGAAGGGTGGGCATCCATGTGGCCAGAGAGAAGCTACATCTTCTGGTGTTAGACATGACCATGCAAGATCCTGCTTCTGTAGTGGCACCACAGGAGTGGGATCTTGCATAACCGTATCTGCTAACGTCAGATGTGAACATGCAAAATCCTAATCCCGTAATGACACTACTTCAACTGCTTTGTCAGCGATTGTGGTACCCACACCCAGACGTTGTAAGCCACTGAGCTGAGGTCCTGGATGTAGCTGTGAGGAGAGCTTATCCAACAGACATCACTCACTTCTAAACACCCAATCCAAACACATGTTCTATGATATTCTTAGTTTGATTGTGGGGATTGCTGTATCCTTGTTCAGTGGGGTTGTATGAGTTTTTCATGGGTGTCATGAGCTAGGGCCATATCTCTCAACCTCTTAGTGCAAGGAATATGGACAAAGCCTCATAAAATGCGGGGGGGGGGGGCAAAAGCCCAAAAATAGTGACAGATTTTAAATATTGCTCTTAGAAACTTTGGAAGTTGCTAGAGTAACAAGATTTGTGTTAACATACACTTTCTGAAGGATTTGAAGTCGAAAACTCAAATGTACATCATAATTTAGTGACTTAAATCCTCAGATCATCCCAGCAATGTGTCAGAAAACCACAAATTGTGTAAGGAATAGACCAAAAATATGAGGCAAAACTCTGGGGATTCTGTAAAAATCTGGACAGTTCAGAGGTATGGCTAGGGCTCAAGTTTATAATCCGCATCCCCTGCTAGATGCCCTTGGGGAATGTCACCCCTAGCCAACCTGGTGCATAGCTTATAGGTGTTCCATATGACTGAGTAATGGAAAACTGCCTGGGTCACCTGTACAGGCATTGTAGATCATCCCTTGGACATTTCAGACTGCCTGAAAGTTTATTGGCAGGAAACCTTTTCTGCTGATGTGCCTCCTTCCCTGTTCCCCAGGTGGGGCTTTTATTTCTGTGTGTGTGTATGTGTGTGTGTGTGTGTGTGTGTGTGTGTGTGTGTGTGTGTGTGTGTGTGTGTGTGTGTGTAATCAATGGCCACCAACATTTCAGAGAAGAGTGTTACTACATAGAATTACTGCATGGTTCTTATTCTCTCCTGTGGATTGTGTGTGAAACAGATGTGATTCCTTGCATGTAGTAACATTAGATTTAAAAACTGATGTAATATCATTGATGCTAATGCCTGTGGCACTCCTAATATATCCACTGTGGGTTTCTGTTCTATTTGAACAGGAATATTTTCTGCAAAAGGTTGGCGTGGCCATGGGCATTGCCTGTGCCAATAGCTATGCTAACCTAGTTTTGGTGCAATGGGAACAACATCATGTATTGTCAAACAGTAATGTATTTGCAGAGCACTTTCTTTGGTATGTCCATTTTGTTGATGATATTTTTATGTTATGGGGTGTCACAGTTGATGATTTGAACAATTTCATGAGGTACATGCATAGTATCACCTCCTTTCTGAAATTTACGTGTACACTCTTTTGAACATTTAGAATTTCTAGATGTCAAAATAGACAAAGCAGATTTTGATTCTGTCCATACCAGCTTATATAGAAAACTTACATGCAGGAATGCACTTTTACACAATAATAGTATGCATCCAAGGCATATAATGAGAAATATGCTTAAAGGACAGGTATATATAATACTTAGGCTTCATAATGATGATACAGTTGCATGCAAAGCTCTTGAATCTTTGAAAAATTATTTTTTTAGAAAGGGGCTATCAAGAAATAGAAATAGATACCTACATCTTTGAAGCTTGGAAGCAGAGATTAGATAGATGCAGGCCTTATTTTAAATCAACTACAACCACACATGCAGTAGGACGGCAACAGGACTCTACTAGTAATATTTTTAGAGTGCCTCTACAATATTTTAGTGATATAAGTCAAAATTGTGACATTATAAAGAATAACTGGAAGATACTGAACAGTGTACCTGAGTTAAAAGACAAGATAGGAAGTACTTCACATTTTTCTTTCAGAAACAACAAATCCCTCAAGCAACATCTTTGTTATACGTCCAATATGCTAGAGAAAGGGAACCCATTATCTGACAGGACTGGTACATTTCCTTGCAGAAGTTGTTCAGCCTGTAAATTTATTTTTACCTGTCTGTCATACACGCACCCAGTTTTAAGATTCACAATTAATGTTGATTTTTATACTGACTGCAAAACATGTAACCTTGTATATTTTTCTTTATGTCAACTATGTCATGCATTTTATGTTGGCAAGACAAATAGACCTTTTAAGGATAGAATCCTTGAACATCAGAGAGACATAAATAATAAAAAAGATAGTAATGCCTTAGCAGAACATATTATGACCCATGGTACCACACACTCATTTAGGCTCTTTGTATTGCAAGTTTTAGGCACTAATTTAAGAGGAGGTGATTTTAAAAACCACACTGAAACTATAGAACAGAAATGGATTTTATTGCTGAATGCAGACAAACCACCTGGTCTAAATGTTTTTTTTCACTGAAACCCTTCCTGAAAGGACATAGACTTAGACATAAATAATATGTTTTATTTTTATATATATTTGCTTGCATACATTTTTATAGCTGTTTTTATTCATGATATATGAATGTGTTTTCTGCGGTATGTGTTCTTTTAAAAATGTTGTAACTTTTTGATTACATCATAATTAAGGGCTTTTTATTGGTCACACTTTCTATAAAACACTTGTATTTCTTAGTTAATGCTGTCTGATGAAGCGGTGTGGTCACCATGAAAGCGCTTACCAGTCTTTTGGATTCAGCTATTAAAGTTCCTGGATTTTAGCCTGTTTGGTATTTTTTGTCTTACCAACCTTTATCCTGCTACTATATATATATATTTTTTGCTTTACTCCTAATATATCCTCTGTGGGTCTCTGGAAAGTACTAGGAACTAGTATGTGTAATGATAAACATACCTTTATTTCCACTGGGATCGAATCTGCACCTTTTCTCTGGGGCCTGAGGTAGGGGCAGCAGAGGTTGCATATTTCATCCAGTGCTTCCCTGTCTACTCTGCATCTCTCAGCATTTTCTGTATTGTGCAGTCCATGATAAGTTACATGGGGTTTAAACACCCTTCTAGTTCTTCTTGCTGAATTCTGGCAGCAGTAGTAGCAATACCATGATTTAAAGCATGGTGGAAAAACAAAGTACCCACAAATTATCACATAGACAGCAACCCACTGAGTACGGAAAAAGTAATCAGAGACCTAGGGACCCAAGTCGACAGCAACCTCTCATTTGACACCCACATTGCCAAAGTGGTTAGAAAAACATTCTACCTTGCACACCTCATCATGAAGGGATTCACATCCAGATCCAAGGATGTCATTGTACCCCTATACTCCTCCCTCATCAGACCCATGATTGAGTACAATGCCCCCATTTGGTATGTACCTCACCCGGCATTTGCAACAGCTGGAGAGACCACAAAATTACCTCACCAAGAGGATCAAGGGTCTCCAACATATGTCTTATTCTGCCAGACTAAAGAAACTCCAGCTCTATTCAGTAGCATACTGCCTGCTCAGAGGTGATCTTTGCCTGACGTACAAGGCCATGTCCAATCAGGATCTGATGGACATGCTCCACCTCAAAAAATCCAAATCCATCAGGACCACAAGAGCTAAAGACTTAAACCTCGGCACAAGTATGAATAGGACATGCTGGAGGGATAGATTCATAACCCAGAGGCTTCCCATGCTTTGGAACAAGATCCCAGTTCATGTTAGGCAGAGCCCCTCACTGACTCTCTTCAAGAGAAATCTTGATGAGTGGATGGGAGATCGTAAGTTTACCCCAGGGGTCACATCTGTGTCACTGCTAGACAGGGGCACAGTAAACTAATTCTATTATATAAGGGGGTCTTCACTGTGTCACTACTAGACAGAGGCACAGTATTCTAAATCTATTCTGTGCATTTTTGTACCATTTCATGGGGTGGCAAAAGCCACATCACTATGGCTAGGCTTACAAATGCCCCAGGGCAGATAGCCTAGTACTAAACTATGAAACTATGAAACAGCTGCAGCACATAAAGCATAATAACAGCTGCAGCAACCCTAAACATACCTTTTTTCTAAGTGTAATCATGCTGTATTCCAATGACTTTTGGTGTACAGAGCAAAAGCTTACACTGACGGTACATGATATAGCTTCCTGAATAGTTCTGCCATATTGGAATGGTTATTAGCATGTACTTTGCCTCTTTATGTTGTCATTAGTATATTCTGTTATTTCCCTTTGTTTAGCAGCTCAGATCTGTTTAATGCATATCAAATAGCTCGCTATCTGTGCTGACAACAAGATAGCTACACTTTGTGTAGCTGTGAACGAATCTGGCCCAATAACTGGAAAAGATATGAAGTGCATTATATACGTTTCTAATCAACATTACGAAGTTATGCAGTTCAACATGCACAAAACTGATAAAGAGAGAGGACACAAAATTCAAGAAGAGCAAGTTACTTATCACGTCAAGGAAGTGTCTAATGGAGTTCCTCTAGGTTCATTATTGGGGCCACTTCCTTTTGCTCACTTTTCTTGCAGATAAATATAGGTGGAGAATTACTTTTGGACAATACAATGACACCTGCAAACTGTGTAATATAATTTCATCTCTAAGGATGCAAAAACACTTTAAGATGGTTATAGCAGTCTCTCTGTCAGTACAGTTAAGTGTAGTATTGTGATCACAAAGTAATGACTTTGGTTTATCTTTTATTTTGTAGTATATAAGGAAATTATGCATTATTTTGATACTTCAGTATACGTAAGTAAAGGAGAGATCGGTTCAACATTATATAGGAATCCTACCTCAGCAAATAACCTAGCTTGCATCAAGTGCATCTTATAAATTCCTTTCCTTATGAGGAATTTTCAGGTGGAATGGTATATGTTCAATCTGGTAGTGTGGCTAATGATATTCAGAAAAGCAACTGGTTGTCTCTCAGGGAAAGCAATGAATACTAAGGGTAAAACTAGGAGATAGACTCCTAGGTTATATAAAAGGAGGGGATAAAGAGATTGTGAGATAGTATATTTATATGTTGTGACTTTTGGCATGCCCTTTATAGAGAGGCATAACCTGTATTTTGCTGCAGCATTGGTATATTATAAAATCAGATGGCTCCCTGAGGTGTTTGAAGTTGAAAATTTCCTATTTAAATTCCTCAAGTATAGGGGACTGTATAGTCTGTACTTTTTTAGAAACAAGGAAGCAAGAATTGGGACAATGCAAGAGTTGCCCCACTTGTAAATATTTGGATAAGAAAAATATATTTTTATTAATCGATTGAGGTTTTGTCCCCTAGGAAATAATGATTGTTATCAGAGAGTTGCAGAGTTCCATATGGACTGAGATGTCCTTGTGATACATATTATGTAAGACAGACTGCTAGACAGGTGCAGGAACATATTAAAGACATAAAATATGTCTCTTCTATGAGTCCTACATATGAACAACACAATAAGAAACAATTAACACCTTTTATTATTTATTTTTTAGCTCTCCTGAATGTATATTTAATGTCTCTGAGCTTCTCCTGAGAAAAGGAGGCATGGTTTATTTTTTCACAGAATTCACTTCAGCCTAATGCCTTGAATGCCATTCACATTTAGATCAATTACTGCACAGGCAGGGACTAAAAGTGGGTTTACATAATAATAAATATACATACAGGCTGACTAAACAGAATAATGCACTTGAGATTCTCCATGTTCAAGTCACCATGAGCGAAATCCCAGACCACCTCCTTGCAATCTGTATGTCCCCTCTATGGCACAGGAAACCATCACACGTATTTAAGTTTGCTGGCAACACTCATCATCCAATGTAGTACTATATTCATGAACATTTTTAATTACCCCACTATTAAATAGGAATCATATATGACACCAATCATGCAGGCACAGAGATGTCAACATGTCAACCAGGGGTAAAAACATACTGGATCTGGCCCTCCCTATAATGGGAAAGTGCTGCACTGCCACTAGTGTAATCTCTTTGCTGGAAAGATCAGACTACAAAATAGTCTACTTTGAAGTATAAATAAAACCTAGTACCCTATGTTTGATAACTACAGTAAGGCTAGCTTCTTACTACTAAGTGATAATCTGGCAAACTCTCAAGCTCCCAAAACCCTGAGAACATTGCTACTAGTGTGGAATTGTTCACAGAAACTCTATACAGGCATGTTAATAGCTGCATAGAGACAGATATACCCACCAGGAATAAGTACACAACTATCTCAGAAAACAAGCCCCCATGGTGGCTATATATTTGTTGCTTCTGGTATCTGAACCCACAGCATCTGACTACAGTATTAGATTTGACTCCTACAGTTGGCTTGTGCTACACACTGAAGCATGCATGCTTGCTTTTACAGTTGGGATATGTATGCTTAATTTGCTACTACTATGTAGAAGAGCAATACTGTAGATAAAACAATAATAATGTTGTACTGCATACATATCCCTTGCTTCCCTCAGTCTTTCCAAATGCCCAGCATGGGACTCCCTAGTCACCATTATATCCTGAATGGTTGTTGAATAAAAAGAAGAAAACAAGAGAAAAGCATTATGCATACCAGTCTTGCCTGTATGCAGCTGTATATTTAGTTTAAATTCTCTTTATCTGCATACTTACACAACTGCAGTATGTCAGCAATCCTAAACTCAGCCAGCCACTGGTTGAGTGTATCCTGCTTGTGCCTTTTGAATCCATTAAAATGATGCCTGCACTGTTCACCAATGATTAGAATGCCAGTCATGGCAAACAGCAGTAGATAATAGTGTAGTGCAGGGCTCCCCAGATATATCTTAGGCACTAGAACTGTGACTTCAGTGGCCCAAACACACGCCCTGTGATATTTCTTGCTTGAACTTGTGCCTCATTAAAGCATTCTTTAGTTAGTGTGTGTGCATTTCTGATGGGTGTCATTAGCCACTGTTCTAGTGCATAACTTGCATCCCCCAGTAAATGACCCTGCAAGATATCCCCTCTAGTAAACAACTCATACAGTTGACAGTTGTGCCAAATATGTGAGTAGTGGTAACTGCTTGGATTGCCAGCAAACACATTCAGGATGATTCCCTTAGCATTCCCTTAGCATTACACATAACCTGGCAGTTAATGCATTGGAAGCGCTTTCTATTTATGTGCACCCTTCCCTGTTCTACAGGTGGTGCTTTGATTTCGACATGTATACAGTCTATGGTACCCAGAACTTCAAGGTAGTGTGCTGCAGGGTATAACTCCTGCATAGTTCTGGCTCTCTCCTCAGGTGTACAGGAAAAATATAGATAGTCACTAGCATGTTGTAACATAGCATTCAGGAGTTAATGGAAGATCCTGGATGCAGATGCATGTGACACCCGCTACATGTCCCCTGTTGGTCTCTGGAAGGTTCCTGTACCTAAAAGTCTAAGTGTTACACATACCTTAGTCTCCACTGGGATCGATTCCCCTTTGGTTTGCCCTTGCTCTGAATTGAGAATGACAGAGATTGTGGAGTTCCTGTAGTGCATCTCTATCCACTCTGTAGCACTACAGTTTCCATCTCATGCAGATTTTGAAATGTTAAACAGGGTCTAAACACCCTTCTCTTTCTTGGCCATGATCTATTAGCAGCAGCAGTAAAGTAGACTTGGGCCTGCTGCACATACACATGAATAAGAGAAACAGCAGCCCCTAACATTCTTTCTGTGTAGACTAGTTTCCGTGGCTGTATTCCAATAGGTTTTGGAATTCACAGGGAAAACCAGCACTGAGTCTACACTGTTGCTTTACAGCGTGTTGAATAGCTCCTCCATCTTAGATTGATTGATTAGCATACAATTCAGCTGCTTAAGCTATAATTAGTATGCCATGATGTTTATCATATTTTTGCAGCTCTATACAGTGCGTAAAGCCACTTACTGAATACAAAACTGTGTGCTATCATGTGGTTTTAGCAGACCATGTAGGTTTTATTGAATTTGCACCAATGTCTTGTAATTATGAGTTTAAATTGAATTATGGCTGTAATTGTAATTTTAAAGATATGGTTTATATAGAGTTTTGTGATTATTGTCATGGGTATTATGTTAGTAAAACTGAATGTGCTTTAAGGAGGAGAATATATGAGCATTATTATATTTGTAATTTAAATGTTAATAATGCATTGTATAAACATAATTGAAGTGTACACAAAATATGAGGGTTTTTTTTGGAACAGATCTCATTTAACCAGAGAGGTGGGCCTTGGGAATATAAACTGGAATACATAGAACTTCTATGGAAGATTAGATTAAATGCTTGCGTATTTCCAGGTCTTCATGATGACGTCTCTTTAAGTAGTGCACTGAACTTACATGCAGCGAAATTATGAACTAAAGTTTATAATTTTCATTAACATTTTTGCAAAATCTGTTATTTTATCATACATGGTTTTGCAAATATACACCCACTGTGATTTTTATTTACGCCATTATATTTAAATGAATGCTTTTTAGCATGGTTTGAGGTGATTGGTAATAATTTGTCACATGCTTCTAGAATAGTGTTATAAATAATGCATTGAAATAAATAATGGAAGTTGTGATGAAGTCCTGGTTACTGTGAAGATGAAATTGCTTAACTTCTGTTTGTTTTATTGTTTATTAAACAAGTTTAAAATGATAAGACACAAACATTCCACCAGCAGACAAACCATACTAGCAACCAGAAATCAAAACTAAGTGCAGAGAAAAGCACCAGTGTGGAAACACAGCAGTCACAGTTCAAAATATCCACAGGTAAAATAGGCAGCGAACAGCAGGCAGCAGGTAAAATAAATCTGAGATTAATGCGTATACAAACTGGTAAGTGCTTTCACTATGGAATCATAGCTTTATCAGACCTTATGAAACAACATCTTTACTATATATTTATATAACACTGTCTTAATACACAGACCAATCAAAAACTAAAACTAATAAAACAATTAGATAATTAAAGCTGAACTCACTAACAAATTGAACCCAGTAAAAGGAAATAGACATTACTTTTTCCTTTTTCTTCTAGCTTTTAAAACAGGTGTCTAAGGTACAAATTCATCTAAGCCTAACTCCATATGAGAAAGTAGTTTGGCTATCCATCTTGCTTCACATCTTTCTGTTTCATTTTCAATGTTACCAAACCTAGCATTCTCATATATAACATCTAACACAGTAAAAGAAAACCTATGTGCATTACCTTGCATCTGAACATGTTTAGCTAAGGCATTGACAGTGTTACCTTTATTTATACAATATATATGTGCCCTAATACGTTCACAAAACTGACAGTTGGTTTTGCCAACATAAAATGAGATGCATTGCTCACAGTTGGCTAAATAAACAATGTTCATGGTGTCACAGTTAGCTATGACACTTAAAAATATTTGTTCCATGTCTGTGGATGAACAAACTCATTACCCTCTCTAACATACTGACAAAAATTACAAGTGCCACACTTTTTGGTACCCTCTCCCCATTGTCCATAACCCAACTTATCCGGGTAACACAACAACCTCTTTAAATTCACCATATTCCTGTAGTAAAACTTAGGAGATGTGCCAGCTAATGCTTCAACAGATGAATCAGAGATTAAAATATGCCAATTTTTTTGAATTATATCAGTGACTTTATTTGTGTTACTGGAAAAAGTAATAGGGATTCTTAAAATATGTCCCTTCTAACTTGTATATGTGAGAGCTGGATGGGCATCATAAAATAGTGTCTCCCAACACCCTTCCTAAGCTGGTTGGCACCACACATACCCATAGCTATCTCAGTCCCCTTATACCCCCTAACTTCAAAATCATCATTCAGGGTCATGATAAATTTCTCAAAATCCTGGTCTTTAATATGTAGCCAAGAGGCCCTTAACATTTGTCCCTTCATCACATTCTCAAACACATGGTTAGGATGCATACTGCTATGATGGACAAAACTCAGTTTGTAACAATCCTTCCTATAAGGACTTGTAATAAATCTATTGCTACTATGACCTGTTACTATTAAACTTGCTGCATTTTACTGTTTACAATTTGGAAACACACTGTTTTGGCTAGACTTAGTCTGCTTTTGTTAAATAGCTTACTAGAGCACATTGCTGTTACTGCTTTTAAATTGGTACTGAGTGCTCTCATTGGTATTTGGCCGCTGTGCTGTTTCAACCTGTGTTAGGTTTTATTACTTACTTAGCTTATGTTGAGTACCTATTCTGTGACTGAATTGTTTGGAAACAGAAGGATTTTACTGTAATTTTATGTCCTGCCACCATGTTGCTCACTTCTGTTGGCATGCATTACTAAGTAGCAACAAATAATTGTAAAAGTTTACTGGCAATGAATTACTCTGCATTCTGTGAAATAACATCACAATAGACTGAATTTTGTATTACTTAACAGGGTGACTTTCTTATTAATTATCACTGCTTGTTCCTTAACTAATTTGATTAAGTACTGCTTAGCTAAACTACTTAAATTATGGTATTTTCGTGTCTGTCTCTTATTCCCACTTTTTTACTTCACCTAACCCCTTTTCTAGCTTCATATTAACATCTCTCTCTTTCCTTATAGTCCCGTAACAACATTCAAAAATCCAACAAAAACAAATAAAAAAAATGAAGCAACTGTCTGCATACAAGAACAGAGAGAGCGGAACCCAGTACAGACCAGCAAAAGCTACTGCAAGTCCTACTTTTATCAACAGACTGTGAGCAGTGTAGGTCTATTATAATCTTTTCTCTGTGATACTCCTTCTGATTCTTCTGCTATGCACACTACTGGTCCCCACCCCCCATTTTCCTCCCATTTACTCTAATAAGTGTATACATTTGTCGAAAACTTTGCATTTATTTTATATTCTTATATTTTATTTATCTTATATATTACATTTATTTTATATTCTTATATTTTATTCTCCCATTTATTGTAACATATATATACAGTTTACCAAAGCTTTGCATTTATTTTATATTCTACTTCCCTGATGTTCTACTAAATCAGCTTTTGAAATCATGTAGATAAACAGACACCTTTAGATACTGACCTGGGCTAGCTGGTTGATTGTTTTTCTCTTCTAACAGCTTTCTCCAAGTCCTGATTCATAGCCTCCCCCCATTATTTGTTCTCCTAACCTAATTGTATTGTAAGTTTCCTAGCCTTGTCAAACCTGTTTTCTCACAGCTTTCTGCAAGCTCTGCTCTTACCCCCCCCTACTCTCAGTCTCCTAACATAATCCTATTGTAAGCTTCCCAGCCCTGTCAATCCTGTCTATTCCCTCCCTCTTCCTCTTGAGAGTTTACTTATTCCTCCCCTGAGCTGTGACACCCTCTTTAAATACTTAAAACCTCTGCCTGTCTACACTCTATTTCTCTCTGTCCCACGGGCATCCCTCAGTAGTGTGCGCAGCTGTAAGTACCATTTGTGATGTAGAAGGTTCAATGGCATCTGTTTCTGTTTAATTTCTGATATTTTCTCTTACTCAAACTTTGCATGCTAACAACCATTTGAGCTTTGCAATATTCCAGTCTTTTCAACACATGTACACTCATGTATTTTAAAGTTTCTGCCACATACAACTGTTGTTCTTCAAACCTTTGCTTGTTGGCTTGTTGAGTGAGTGTTCTTTCTGTTCCTCTTCCCTACCCCATTTCCACCCACCCCTCTCTTTCATTACATGTATATTTCCTGTAACTCCATCCTCTCTCCACCTTGACCAATACCATACCTCATATCATTAACAACCCCTTCACCTCTCCTGCCACATCCCCTCCTGTAACACAACACTTTCCACCACCTCTTTTGCCATATACAACCAACTTTAATCCCTAAAATCCAATATGAGTCACTTATTAAGACTATTATTTATCTCACTTTTCCTTACTACTTTACTACTTTTATTATCTCTCTCCACAACCATACACTCCAGATTAAATACATCTTCTCCAATATCCACAACACTAGCTACACATTTACAACATAATTTGAATAGTTACTCCAACATCTCATCATCCTTATTAGTAAGCAATATCCTATATTTAGCCAAACTACATTGTTCCCCCACAAATACTAAACTGAAATTAACACACCACTATCCACATATACTTTTGCTAAAAACACTGCAACCACATACACTACTACATCTTCTGCTAGCATTGACTCAGTGTGGAGATGTCCACACCAATAATAACTAGCCAAAAAACACTCATTCCTCTAAAACCCATGATTTATATTTTGTAACAATTAATGCAAGAAGCATCTGCAACAAAATTAGTGAATTCCAGTCCTGGATTTGTCTCAATTCACCAGACATAGTAGCAATAACTGAAACCTAGCTTAAAACACATATATCTGACACTAAAATCCTTCCACCAGGTTACAACATTTTTTGTAATGACAGAACCTATAAATAGGTGAAGGTGTAGCCTTAATTCATTGAGACTCCTTAACAATAAATATTCATCTGAAACCTGTCCCCACTTTCTATAGTATGGAAATCCTAATAACATCCCTTCATATAAACCCTAATAAACAATTCTGTATTGCTGCTATCTACATTCCCCCAGGTCAAAACATCCCCCATTTGGAAGACTTCCTATGTTGGATTAACCACAATATCTCCCAAGAAACTATTATTCTAGAAGACACTAATATTAATTGGCAAAACCTAACCTCGAAAGCTCCTGCTACCAGCATTAAACTCCATAGTTTCACACAACTTATCACATTGCCTACACATGCTTTAAATACCAGAGCAGATTCTAGTATCTCACCCCCACTACTACTCCAATACCGGTACCCTCCCAAACACTTTAAGCAACCACCTACCTGCTTACACCCATAGAACCCAAATACAAATCCCCAAACCTCACACATACAAATCTAGCAGGAATCTTGCCCACTTTGATCAAAACATATTTATCAATACCATACAAGCTCAAAACTGGACCCCAATAAAAACACTGCCTCTGGGTGATGCTGTAGATTTCAATAATGTCTTTCTTAGCACATCAAATAGCTTAGCACCTCTTTGTACAAAATGAACAAAACCTAACATTGCCCCCTGGCTAACAAAACAAACTAAGCAAACCTTCATGTCAGAGACAAAGCCTGGAAAATATGGAAAAAAGTAGAACTCAAGCAAATGAACAAAATTATAAAGAACTTTGAAATTCTGCAAAAAAATTATAACCAATAAGAAAACCTATTTTTCCTCACAACTATCTTCCCAAAGTGATAATACAAAAAAAAATTCTGGAAATCTGTATCCTCCCTGCTTAAACATGGTAACATTCAAAATCCATCATCCTCTCCTGACAAGGACCCTTACCAGGTAGAACAAATATTTAACACCCATTTCATTGACACCATTCAAAAACTAATCAAGGATTCATCTACAAAAAGCAACCCTAACTCCCAAATACCGCACAAATAGACCCCATATCTATCTGTATACACACTATGGTTTCCTCTAACAATAACCCACCCAATCCTCCTTTCTCATTACAACCAGTACCTACATCCCTAATTCTAAAATTACTAACCAAACTAAAGCTCTGCTCGCTCTCTGCTGATAACTTACCACCTGAATACTTACAACTTGCTGCCAAAGCTATAGCTTACCCTGTAAGTATTCTTATTATTCATTCAATCTCTGAATCTTATGTCCCCCAACTGTGGAAAAAGTCTATTATAACCCCACTACACAAAGGTGGTAATGTACATGATCTCTCAAATTACCAGCCAATCTCCATTCTCTCCCCGCTATCAAAAATCCTAGAAAAAAGCATACAATCCCAACTACTAAATCACCTCATTAACAACAACCTCCTAACTCCCACTCAACATGTAGTATGCCCTGGACATAGCACAATCACAACTTTACTCTCCTTCAATGATACTGTTCATAAAGTTTTTTATACTGGATTATCAATTTCAGTGCTCCTGTTAGACCTATCAAAGGCTTTCAAAACAGTATCATACCCTAAGTTATTACAATATTTAGAAAACTTGGATGCTCTCTAATTGTATTAACCTGGTTTTCCTCCTACCTAAATGATAGATAACAATTGGTTAGATGGCAAAACCAACAGAGTATCTGTCAAATAGCACAGGAGCCCCACAAGGGTCCATTTTAGGACCACTGCTCTTTAATATATTCATTAAGGATCTTAATAAAGCCTCCCAACAAAACATATTAATTCAATATGCAGATGATTCAACTATCATCTCTTCCTCCAACAATTTTGTTAACCTCCAGAAGATCACCCAAGATGCATTTACATCCATAGAAGCCTGACTAAATGACGCTCAATTAATGATGAACCCAAAAAAACTAAATTGCTACTATTTTCATCAAAACCTCCAGCTGCAGAATTCAAGTTTTATTCACATAACAATACAGAAATAGAACAGGTGCTATCTGCAAAACTTTTAGGATCACTATTGATAACAAACTCTCTTTTGAACAACACACTCTCAATACAGTAAAGAAAATGCATTTCAAATTTGGCAAACTATACATAAACTCTGCCTAGATAAACAAACTAAGATAAAACTACAAACACTTTGCTTATCCCATCTCTCTTATATGGAAACCCCATTTTCACCAACCTCCACACATCCCTCAGTTGTTGTGTCTTTCGGCTTTTCCCGGTTGGGGTCACCACAGAGGAACTCCAGTCTGCTAATGATTGGCAGTAGATTTTTACATGCCGAGTTGCCGGCCCTGACGCACAAACTTCAACGAAGGTACACCCATTCACGCATGTCTCCACACAGAAGACGCTCTAGCTGAGAATCGAACAGGACGTCCTACTGTGAGGTGACAACGCTACCACAGCACCACCCCCCTCAGTACTAAGCTGCAATCTTGCCACTACAAGATAGCATAATTTACCTCTAACATGCTCAACCACTCACAACACTGCAAAGCTATCTTAAACCTGTCCTGGCTTGAATTTCACCACTATCTCTATTATACTCAATAAACACTTGCTCATAAGCTAATTTTCAATCCTGATAGCTGTCCTGCACTCCAGTCTATCTTGCACACATAAACTCCAACTAGAACCCTCCAGTCTTCAGAAAAGACACTTTTAAATGTAGCTAAGCCCAACAAAAGAGTAGGACAATGCTTATATTCCTACAACATTGCCAAACTATGGAATAGCCTCCCCTCATACATTACTCAGCTTGACTCCCTAATAGCCTTTAAGCTGCACTAAAACCCCCCTATTTAAATAATCCCAGATGTACCTGTGAAATACAGTGTAATCCCCCTTAACTTCATACACTTAACCACTCAGATCCTACTCTTTAACACTCTGTTATATTATCTTCTTCCTCCTCTGTACTACTATTTCTCCTACCTACGATATGTGCAATTTACTAATGATTATAATTACTTTCTTGTGACTGAAAGTATATTATTATGTATCCATACAGTCTGATAATTATGTATTAACTATATACCATTACTCCCCACCTTATGCTAATGTATGTATATCTCTTTCACTTTGTATTTGTTCTGTACAATATTTGATTACTTATGGAGCTTTTCTCCCCGGGCCTCCACTGAAAATGGGTTTCTGACCCAGTGGACTTTCCCAGTCGACAAATGTCAATAATAATAATAATAAGAAGAAGAAGAAGAAGAATAGGATCCCTTTTCACCGTAACATCCAAATATAGTATCGCAGTATTGGATGTACTGACAGTGAACCGAAAAAAGTCTGTAGTGGAATGAAGACAACAAATACATTTGTATAATTCCTCTATGGAAGTGAAAGCGCTTATCAGTCTGCACATGCATTAAACCTGGATTCATTTTACCTGCTGCCTGTTGTTTGCTGCCTACTTTACCTTTGGATATTTTAAGTTGTGACTACTGTGACTGCTTTGTTTCCATACTTGGATTTATTTCACCTGCTGCCTGCTGTTTGTTGCCTATTTTACCTGTGGATATTTTGAACTGTGACTGCTGTGTTTCCATACTGGTGCTTTTCTCTGCACTAAGTTTTAAATTATATTCATTCCTGGTCTGTTTCTTTAGCAACAGATTTGTTGTGACATCAATTTGTATTTGGTTTTGATGTTTTTATTAAGGTGTCTCCTCCTTTTTGTTTGGTGATTGCTAGTTTTATATATTTTTGGTTTCCTCCCTTTAAGCTGGTCTGTATGAATTAAGAAAGCTTTGAATACTTAACTGATGAATTTTGTTACTGGTGAATTTGAATTTGTATCACTTTTTAAGGATTTTGTTTATTGTTGTTTGCATTTTTTCAGAATCTTAGAAGGCAGGTAACTGATTACTACTTCTGTTTGTGTTTTTTTAATGTGTTAATAAACGTTGTGGTCTTACTGAAACTCCTGTTGTGAAAGTGTATTACATGGTGTTGCTTTCAGTTAATTTAGCCACTTGTGAATGGTGGAAGTGTGGACTTGCTTGCACATAATGATGGTGCACCCTGCTTTAGTGTACCCTTCTCCACATTTGGCAAATGCCTTCAAGTACATTTAGGTTATGAAACAACTTCTTCTCTATTTACTGCACAAATATTTTAACTTATAGAAAAGATACAATAACTCTTACAGCTGAAATAAACATGTTCAGAATTGTATCCATTTAACAGGCTGTAATGGTGTTAGACTGAATATTAACTAGGTACAGTAGATGTCTCAGGTATAGCATTCGCAAACTGCCACACACCCTAACCAGTGGCAAAAGCACTCTACTTCCTCTAAACTGTTCAGATGTTAACAAAGATTGAGAAATGTTTACTAAATGATGTACCTAATGGCTGTCGCAAGTACCAATCAGATAATCCAAGGAACTCTCACTATAGCTTTATAGAGGTCCATCATCTCAAATCCTAAATGCTTATTGGACCAGGAGGTGGTAAGCCTAAGCTTACCACTGATAACTGTATTCAGGAAGTAAAGACACTCTGTGGATGCTTATGAATATTAAATAAACAAGTCTATGCTAACACTCTGTCTGGTATGGATTCTTGGAATGTTTAGTGCTGCTTGGTTCAGCGTTCTTCTATTAATGGAGATTTCCAATCTTAGAATTTTAAAACAAGCTGAATAACATTTTCAGTGTTTTTTCTTAGATGTCATTGTAAGCAGCTCTAAATACACAACCCATTGTTCATTTTTCATGATTTTCTGTGCACCTCAAATACCATCATTATTATTATATAAGGTTTAGATTGGCCTTGTGTTATCATGGGTAAATTTTTCTGCACATTTTTTTTAACATAAGCCCTCATCAGTTTGCTGAGTGTCATATATTTGAACAGGTAATGCCTACAAAGCCTACACCATAAATGCACTGCTTTAACAGTTACAGTTCTATCACTTCATTCCATGCAGTTCTCCTGATAACTACCATCCTGTATTGTATTTCCAGTTCTACTTCATTATTTCATCTTCTCAGAAACTTTAACCTACCATTGCATACACTCCAGTACTGTGTGTTCATTCCATCTGTTTTTTTGTGGAAAACCCCAGGAAAGTTATTGCCAGTACTTTGGTTTTCTAATATTGAGGGTAGATGTCACCTGGCACAACTTTTGGCAGAGTCCTTCAGAAATTTTCATTGTTTTAAATAAAAGCCCCCTATGAATTAAACTCCACACAGCTTTTATTTATTTATTTTTTTGTTCAAACTTAGTTTACAACTTGTGTCCTAGATCTGCTAGATCTCAGTCTGTCAGTTTGCCTGCCTCTAAACCTGTGTGTGTATCTGTCTGTGTGTCTTGCATAGTTCAGGTTTTGACCCTACCTGATACTCTCCATTGAATTTGTTTATCTCTAAATGATTGAAGTTCTGAGTCTGTCCTTTAACTCAGCTTTGCAAGATCAGATGCTAAACATATATGAAACCTATTTGTAATCATAATTAGTAGTCATACAATGAACACAAATGTGGACGATACCAAATGAACTTGCTGCCTAACAGCACCAATTATATAACTTGTTACTACAATAACATGGAAGTAGGAGGGACAATGAGGTAGGTGAGTTTGAAGATATAACAGCATACCCTGAAAAGCTCTGCTAATGTCCTTGATAAAAGTGGTTGTCAATGTGCTTGTCTATTAAATTCATGAGTCAATATACTTACATCAGACAATTATGCTCGTGTTTGCACATTTTTCACATTGTGCAGCACTGCGAGGCTACAGTTAAACTATTCCAGGTGCCAGAAAGTCTGCTCTTCAAATTTTCTCTGAGATTGCTCTACAGTGGAGAAAAGGGAAATTCCTGATAACAGCCAAGGAAATTTTTTCACAGGGAAAAAAATTGTGGAAGTGTCTGTTTGCGATTTCCACCTTTCGCTATTTACGTGTCGGCATTAAAGTCTTCGAAGAAAAGACTCTTCGAGCTTATAATATAGACCCAAAAGTTGCATCATTTGAATCTTTTTGTTGACATAAAAACTTTTAACTTGAATTTGTACTTAGGCCTGGGTAACGGATATGCAAGAACATCACATCATGAAATGTAAAAATTGTTTATCTCCTTAGTGATTCTCACTGCAGCCTCTGCTCCATTAAGTAAGCAAGCATCTCTTATTGGCTTCCAGCTCAGTAAAACTATATGATATAAATATATTTTGTTCTCCTCCTGCTGAAAGAACATTACACTGAAATACCCCGTAATATCTATATATAGTGTCAGCTTATTTTCAAGAATATTTTGCTGCATGGAGTAAAAATCACCATAGTTGTTAGAAAACGTCCAACATTTTAAAGTGTATTTTGAGCATAAGTAGTTCTTTTTCTTTAAATCGATCATCTGGCTTGTAACAGACATTTACAAAAGGCAATTGAGATAGGGACAGAGTGAGGGAGGTGCAGACCATTGTGAAGATTTATATTCAGGTCTTTCTCCAGAAAAAAAAATCTTTGCAAAAGATACCGTACCTTATAATAAAACAAGGACTAAAACATTTGAAGAAAGCTGTGCACCTTATTGCCTCATGTTCTTGCATATAAAAATACTTTGACTTATTCCCTTGGACTTATTCCCTTACAAATGTTTTTTTTTATTATGATTTTATGAATACAAAATAAATATGCATGGCAACACACTTTTCAAAAAGAAAATATGCATCATTCGAACTAAAAATGAAAATAAGAAATTGCATGGCAATAAAATTGGTTCTTGCTTTCATTTTTTTCTGTTCTATTTCATTTCCATTTCATATTGCTGAATAAAGCAAATAAAAAAGATAAGATTTATTCGTAACAGGAACATTGTTTTATTATAGAAATCTTGTTTGACTTTTCAGATTACTGGAATGAAATTGTGACACATTCTACTATCAAAATGTGTAATACAAGCATACAGATTGTCTATATGCTTAATAGGTTAATAAAAAGACAAGTAAAGTGAAGCAATTTTACCAATACTCCAACTTTTAGGCCACATAAAAAAGTATATGTTAGCAAATGTACTTTCATATTTCTAAATATCAAATCTCAAACTATCTTACTAATTATTATGTTATACCATTTTAGCATCTGTTTGGCATTTTAAAAAATTGCTGTCATAGAAAGTTAATGTGCTTGTCTATTAAATTCATGAGTCAATATACTTACATCAGACAATTATGCGCGTGTTTGCACATTTTTCACATTGTGCAGCACTGCGAGGCTACAGTTAAAGGTTGCAGACAACATCTTAGAATTATATACTGGATTAATTTACTTTGTCTATGCAACATTCTGCATGACTATCAAATTTAAAATGTCCAAGAACATGCTTTGGATATAATTAATTTTTAAGCAGCAATGCTTGCCTTCTTTAGTACCTAGTTACCTGTTCCTGAATGCAATAGTTTAAGTTTGTTTAAGCAATACCAATTGTTCATTCCATTTACATTAAAAGCTGGTGTAATCTCTTAATATGAATTCATCTGAATGCAAATAATTTATTTGGATTGTTGTGACTGTTAAGTGATTATGTGTATAACAAAATATATTTACTGAGCTGTGACAGTCCTGAACTCCTGATACCACTGGAATAACAGCTACTATGGAACAGGTTAGACATATAACGTCAGTACAGTAAGCAGACATTTATGTATACAAAGTAAAAAAAAAATCCAGATCAACTAAGCACACCTGTGCATAAGACGAAAACAGACATGCACCTAATATATATAAGTAGAAAAATAAAATTCAGGTTGCCTGAGAGATGCATGTAAAAGATGTACAGTAGTCTTCTTCGGATACTTTCTTTTGTTCATTAATATGTACGTATGTATGTAAGTATTTAATTTGCTGTTTTATTTTGCTCTTTGTTCTCATCTAGATGCACAAGGCAAGTATAACAGCACAAAATGTAAGTGTATAAGCTGGTTTTGGGTTTCATCTTAATAATCAGCCCACTGCTGCAGAAGGAGAACTGCACCTACTGACAATGTAAGTGACACAGGGCCCGAGAGCTGGTGAGTTGTGGTTGGAACTGAACATGTGTGCTTTGAACAAGGGTGTGCATTTCTGTCTACATGCCTAATAGCCCCAGTGGATACTGGAATCCCTAGCCTAAGTAGATAAGGTAGCACGGAAACATGTAAGAGAACCTCAATGACATCACTTTTCGTAGAAGATGCAGGTAGCAGTAAAGGACGGCTGCCCAGATAAAAGCCTGCTGTACCAGGATACCTATGGTTACAGAGACTGATAAGAGCATCAGGACATTACTGATTTTGGATGAAAAATGGTATCAAAAAGCATACTATTAAATAAGTTTCATCCTGCAATCTCTGATATCATCAGCTGTCAGTTGTCTTTGATTTACTGTAAACCTAACTGTGACAAAATATTAAAATTAGGAGAGATCTGAAGCATGCACAGTTATGAAATACTTTGCCATAAAGCTCAGTTTATCTTTATGTGCACTGATACAGGCATTCCTTTATGCCTATCTGCATTGCCTTATTGTTTTACCGGTTCCAGCAGCAAATGATAGCATACTTTGACTTTTCTTTACTAGGCTATAGGTTGTCCCTTACATAAAATTGTTTAACTCTTGTACTCTAAGCATTTGATGTTATGTACACATATGTATACAAAGCAAACAATTGTGCCAAGAAAATATTCATTTCATGTTGTCATTTTATTTACTGATTTAATACTTTAAATGGGATTTCTTTTGAAACCCTTAATTTCAATATATGTATGTAGATAACTTGTTAGTAAAATTGGTTCATATTTTAGAAATGTCACTAAGAAACCAGAGAATGTTTTTTTCACTAGCTGCCTGTCAACTATCAAGTTTACTGGAGTCTAGTACAAGTGCCCAAGTCCTTAGCACTCAAAGACTACTGTCTCAAAGCCAGGGACTCAAACACTTTGTAGCTCCCATAGGCTACCATTCATGATCAGATACGAACATGAATACAAACAAGGTGCAGCAGCCATGCTGAGATTGTGATTCTGCTTCTCCTTGTCTGATCACTTACCTTGAGTACAGCCAAGACAAGTGTGGCAGACATTGGGAGGGAGTGGGAAGAGATGGGAGTAAAGCTTAGGGTTTCAGCAATCATGAGGTTATTTAAGCTTAGGGACTGGAAAGGAGGTTTTAGGTTAGTGAATAGCAGGGGAGGTTAGGTTAAGAAGGAGCAGGTGAGCTTTGAGTTAGGGAGGGCAGGAGAACTTTAGTCTTCCAGAGCAGAAGGGGAGTTTAGGCTTTAAGGAGCAGTCAGAGAGTTGAGTTTTAGGTTCAGGGAAGTGATTGTGGACTGAAGTGCTTATGGGCAGTGAAGTTTTTAGGCTAGGGTTAGAGACTTAGATATGGAACCTGATGGGAGTTTAAGGACTAGAGTTAGGGTGCCTGCACTGCTTAGCAGAGTTGAGTGGTGGGAAGGCAAGCCAACTTAGATAGACCAAACTAGCAGGACTTATCACACTTCCTGTACTCTTAAGAACAAGTGTGTTATAAGCTAATCAAATACATGCACTTGAAGCAAACCCAATTTCTTGTCATTAACTGGTCCCCTGCAACCCAGTGAGTGAGAGCTGATAGTTGGCATGGTCATTCAAGCAGTCATCAGAAGTGTTGGGTTTAAGCCTTAATCTCCACACCTGCTCAGTATGTACCCTATGGGTTAGGCATGAAATGAGCATATCATTGTTGTCCCTCATTCTGACAAGGTACATAAGCCAGTACCAGCCTACTCAACCTCCAAAGCCTCACTGGGAAGACACCACGGTCAGTTCCCTGGTCATCATCAAGAAAACCATGGCTAACAATGTGCTCCTGATCATGTGCATTCCACTTCACCAACCAGAGAGATACAAGCTGTCATGTGACACCTTCACTGCCCTGCCAGCCTACCTGGCACTTCCAGTACTAAGGCCACTGACTGGCCACTAGTGGCTGGATGATACTCTGAGCTTTGTCCCTGTACACTATGGAGTACACCACCAAATTATTTCAAAAGGTTGAAAATGGGAACTTTTTTGTCATAACCTGCCTGTCCTAAATATGTGTCTGCAAGTAACACTTGAATAAAAATGCTAAATACTTTATCTCAAGAGGCAGTTCTATCTGCAATACAAAAACATTAATGAATTCTGTTACTTGCGGATTTAATATGTTCTGTATAGGTAAAACAACAAGCTTAATATCGGCATGCTTGCAAGAACATATCTAAAACTTTTTATATAATCAACTGAATCATAATGAAATGCATTTCACAAATCTGCATGCTTTTGCCAAGTGCAGAGAAGCCTGGCTCTCGCCCCTAAAAGCCACAAATAGTGTGATGCGGCACAGGAAGGCAGCTTTTTGTACAGTCCCTTAGCAGGAATTAAAGAGACAGATATATCCTGCAGACAGAAAACTTGAATGACAAATTTAGACTTTCTGGACTCCCTCAGGTCAAAAGCATCAGTATATATATGATGCAAATTATATGCTATACTGGTAATGCACAAATTAACAGCATTCAATAAAGTGCAAGTAAAACCATCAATCAAACTCTTAAGTCAGGGGAGTAAAACCACCAATCAAACCCTTAAGTCATGAGAATAAGGGTGCTAATTTCATCATACATGATAAAACATTCACACTACCCTGTAATCAATTTTCTTGTTTATTTTATTTACACAACACAACAGAAGTGATATTATTTAGCAGAGTGCACTTAGTGGAAATGTAAACTTTATGTCAAACCTTCAGCATGGAGAGAGAGAAGAGTGAGTCCAGCAGTAGTTACATGATAAGAAAGGTCCATTTGGGGCTAAGAAGAATAGCATTAACAAAAATATTTGCCTGGGATTAAATATAAACATGGACAGTACAGGATATGCACATCAGAAAGCAAAATAGGGCAAATCTCAATGCCTAAATTGGCCACAAAAGAGGAAGAGCTATGCTTACTATTTCAAAAGCTGACAAGCATATGCAGAGTAGTAAAATACAGACTCTGGAGACCAAAGAGAAAGAATTAAGGATCTTCTGTCTGCATAGAGGGTAGAGTTGCAGCTCCAAACTGCCAAGACAGCACAGTTGAAAAGGATTGTGCAATGGCAAGGGAACAAAATGTACAAACTGGAGAACAAATTTTGGTGGTAGAATGCAACTCTTATGTGAGCAAGAAGGAACAATAACACAAGTTAAAGGACTTAATTCTGAACTGGTTTAATATAAGAATGGCCAAGGTACCCAAACTAGAAAGGCTGCATAGGGCATGGAGAGAAAGAGGCACACATGGTTCCCACCATGTCATGTAGTGGCAGTGTTGTGCTCATATACTGATAAGGAAAAGATAATCAAATAAGCAAAAATACTTATGATGATGCCATTCAAAGGGCTGTATACAAATACAGGACCAGATTCCAAGCAAGTTACTTCTGTGTAAGGCCTGTCTATAATCAGGCTTGCAGAACAGGCCAGATTCCAAAAAACCTTGTCTCAGCCTGCTCTCACTATAAGTGGTCACTTACACTGAGAGCAAGTCTTTTGGAATCAGGCCAATAGTATAAGATTACTGCAAGCTTTATAGACAGAGGAAAACACTTAGTCTGCTGAAAGCTGGTGGACTTGTAGTCTGGATATCCTATCCAGCTATACTGACATTCCTGTGGAAGGAGAAAAGAAATGGGACAAACAAGGAGACAGATAATCGTAACTGGCTGGTGAGGATTAAAACAGAAGCAGTACCATGATTAAGGCCAAATGTATGGATATTAAACTTCATAGAAGAGATGGACTGAGTAAAGAATAGCAAACATGAGAGATGAGGCATCCAGTGAAATGCACATGCACTACCTGAGTTGAAATCACTGGCTGGAAAGAAGATGCAAGTAGAGGGTAGGAAAATGAGCAGCATTCAAGAGAGAGAAGTTACACAGGTAGCAATGTCAAAGGAAGCAGCAATAAAAGAGAATCCGTGACTGAGGTGCCAAACCAAAAGCAGCATAGCAGAAGGTGGTTACCGGAGAAACAGGCACTGCAGCAAGAGTAAAGAGAGGGATAGAAGTAATAAAAGAAAGTAAGCAGACAATGAATTACAGGATAATGCTACTGACTTTTGATGGAAAACAGAGTGGCAATGAGAGTAGGACAGATCACAGTATGAGGAGGCAAGAACACAGCAAGATATAAATAGAGAGAGAGAGAGAGAGAGAGAGAGAGAGAGAGAAGGTACAATGAATTAAGGAGTCATCTAAACATGGAGAAGCTGGGCAGTGAAGGAAGGCTGAAGATGCTGTACTCTGTTTACTCTTAATGCAATAAATGGAGCAGATATTCAATGCTCCCAGTTAGAAGCACTGAAAGATCAGGCAAATGATAGTTTAAAGAAGGACAAATCTGGAGCAAATGTCTTTGCTGAAGGGTGAGGAAAGAAAAAGATACAAACAGGAACAGAGAAGGAAATGGAGTGAACTGTAAAGGAAAAGGGCAGCATAAGCACATAGGAAATAAAAAGTAATGGTACAGAAACAATGCATGCAAGGTGCTAACAAGGAGACAAGCCTCAAAGAATGCTCAAGTGAATGATGGGAAATATGGACATTACAGAATAGTCTGGGGGTAGGAGAAGTTAAAAGCTTTATTGGCCTGAATGAGTCCATATAGACTTAAAAAGGAAAAAAGGAAACAGTCATGGACATTCAAAAGCCATATAGCTGAAGAACTTGATATCCTTAAGGTGTAATTTGCATATATCCCATGAACCTTTATTAAAGGCGGTTTAAGGTATCACACAGTGAAAACTCTAGCTTGGCTAGGTTTTTGTTTCTTGTATTTATATATACACAAACATACGATATATAACTGTGTGGTTGCTCCTCTCCATATTGTATATAGTGATTGCCTTTGCATAATTACCTTTGCATACTCCTCATAGTTGCTTTACTGTACTGCAATGTATATTCATGTTTTTGTTTCTTTACTTTCCTTATTTAATCTCTCCAGTCTGATACTAAAATTGGTCTTTTGTGATCAATGATCTATACCAGTTAATAAATTCAATTAAATAAAGAACAAACAACAATGCAAAATTATTTTTCAAAGTTAAATTTATTAGAGTGTGATAGTGCTTGCAGCACAGAGGCTATTATATTGTCAGGTTGCATTAATAGGAACTCTGCAGCATACATCCCCAGCCACTGCTGACTTAGGAACAGATGTGACTTTAAGAACAGCAGAGGGCACTGTTTGGACTTGTTTACCTTGCCATGGTTATCCCTGTCTGGACTGGTTTCCTTTTCACTTGCTATCTTCGCCTGGACTTTTTTGTCCCTGTATTTGGTGTCCAGTTACAGCATGCTACTTCTTAGAGCATCTACTCATTACTGCCTCATAACATATATTAGTGCTCATTTGAGGCAACTGACGCCAGTTAATCTGGATTTATGGAGAGGTACAATGAGAAGGTAGACAAAGACAGACTAAGTCCAGTGTCAGCAAGAGCCACCAATGATGAGCAACAGAAGATGGAGGAAGTAATAGCAGAAATATGCATTAGATTTTCTTGGAACAGATCTGAAGGTTATCTAAGGGATATCAATGGAGGAGGCAGATGTGGGATATGTAATATCCATGCCTATGCCTTTAAATACTTGCTGCCCTTAACCTCATTTAGTAGCCCATATGCATATCATGTGGTCTGCTTTCTTTTACTCTGTTATGCAGTCTAAATATATATGACTGTTACTGACAACACTGCAGCTCCTATCTCTTATTTCATATTTTCAAATTCACAGTGTTACATAATGTCAGAAAACAAATCATTTCATATTTTGGCCTGGCAATGTGTCCAAGAACTGGTCATTGTTGATCAAGAAATGTTATTTGTTCCTGACAGAGGAGAATATCCAAGACATCTGGAAAGATGCAGTGTCCTACTTTTATGCATGCCACAGGGGAAGAAACCCAGAAACTGTAATACTTTGAGTTTCAAGTGAAACTGGGAGAATTTTGCAATGTTGAGACAGAAAATATCATAGGTACTATAAATCAAGAAGAAATCTTCTGCAGGGTTTCATATGTAATTGAAGTAAAAACTAGAATAAAAAATTGAGAGTCTGGTGGCATATGTGATTAAGTAAGATAGATTCTTGTTTGGTACTGCAAATGATCAAATGAGAGAGTACCGAATGAAGCAGAGTTAATGTTAAAGTATTTGATGTGGGTAGAAGACATGAAATCCCTTCATCACAGTTTAGAGTTCATAGATGAGTTGCACTTATGTAAAGTTGCATGTGAAACAGAAAAGCTAAAAGCCAGTAAGCACGGAGTAAAGTTATGAGAGTAATAGAAAGTATGAACTGTATCAGAAGTGTGTAATTAAAATGTTCTATATGCAATGTGGCTATACACATGATAAAAAGGCAATATCCAGTAAAGACTCAATTGTGTAGATGGTTCAGAAAGAGAAATAACTTTGCTATAAGGAGAAAAAGAAAGAGAAATGCACAATTAGTGAGGATTCATGTAGTTGAACATAATAACAAAAATGAGTTGTTTGTGAGCAAAGTAAGTGTTGAAAATGTACATAGTGCTGATTCAATTAATTAACAATAAGAGAGTCAGTCAGAAATTTCAGGTAAGAGACTCAAAATTAATAAACTGTGGTGTTTAGACTAGATAGATGTACAGAGTGTAATACCTATTCAAATGTTTAATACCCTAAGACTGAAAGACTATGAACTGAACTACCTGCGTATAAAACTGATTACTTACTTGGGTCATAATGTAAACCTATCAGATCAGAAAGTCCTTACTTATGAATATGAGGAAAATACCACAATGTTCAGTTTTAGATAGTCAATATGAAAGCTCCACCTTTATTAGGTCATTTAACTTGCTTCTAGCTTGGTGTGGTGAAAAGTAATCATAATGTAAAAGTGGGGAGTAATGATTTACTTTGTAGTATGAAAAATTACTTGTCTCAACATTCTGCCAGGAGTTCATCATTTAGATTCAGCAGTATTAATAGTATTGTGTGCTCCAATGAAAATTCTAATAGTGCTGACGAGATGAATTAAAAAGGAGGTTAAATGAATAGAGAACATGTGTATGATTATGAAACAGAAAAACTTACTAAAAGGACGAACAATAATCTTTATCTTATGAAGATGATAGCCATAAATACATCCATCCAAAAGACCTCAATAATTCAACTGGGAGAAAATATATACTTCATTAATTTGTAGAAGTCTCTCCAGCAATGCTAAGTGTATCACAGTACTCCCTCTTAAATTATTGTCCAACACATTGGCAAATTAAGCATAATGAAGAAAGTTCTAAATTATGTGTATTTAAATCATCTATGTTAAGATAAAGACTTATTTGTATTTTTTCAGTACCTGAAGTATTTCAAAATGCTATTGCACAGATGATCAGGATGCTTGAAGATCTTCATAATATTACTAGTAATATAATGTTAAATGGTGTGATCAAAGAAAAGCATAAAACATTAAAAAAGTCTAATTCAGTTAGTGAAAATGAAATGTGTAAAACCAGAGAAATATTATTAAGATATGTGGATCGTGTTTTAGCTTCAGAGGGTTTGAAACCAAAAAAACAGATACTGAAAATGTCAAGGCAGTTGTACAAATGTCACTGTCACCACCACCACCACCACCACCATGAGGTAGAAAGACACTTATAAGATGTTTGGTATGGTACAATGGAGGGACGTCATGAAGGTATTGCAATGTGTACATCTCTGTGTACACATTACTGTGCCCTTTTGCTATTCAGCAACCTCCCTAACATGGAGCTGCATGGCATTCTAGCATGAAAACATACAGCACCACATAGGCAGGACTCACAGTTGTGCTGAATACTAATGAAGCAATCTGGAGCAGAGTCATATGCTAATTAGCCATGTGCTCTCTCCCTTCCCTAGAACCACCTACAGGAATACATTTACACGTATACATGATTCATTAAATCACTCATCATATACAATAGTAAGGCAAGAATCACTGCATCACAGTACTGAAAATGGCCAAAAGGCTGTCTCAACTACCTATCACAACCATGGTTATGGTTATTACGAGGTGGGAGTGAGGTAAGCCACTAGACACCAAGGATGACTAATTCAGTGCCTTCACATCACGAGCATCACTATGGGGATCGAGATGGGTGTATCACACGAAGAATGACTACTTAAGTGCCTTCATGGCACTGACATTACTACAGGGATTGGGTATGGGGAAATTACTAGACAACAAGGATTCTACAAATGTGTCATAATGGTACATAAACTATTATGGTGGTCAGAGATGAGTGGAACCACAGGACAAAGGGCAAGTCAGGGGGTTAGGTACAGGAAATGTGATGTGTGTGTGTGTGTGTGTGTGTGTGTGTGTGTGTGTGTGTGTGTATGGTAAAGTGATTCTAGGGCAGCTTGCCAAGGCCTACATGAGTAGCAGTTTACTACCACAACATGAAGATCAACAATGATCTGCACTTCGCAATAGTAACTGTGATTTGGAGCTGTGCAAATTAGCCAATAATGCGGTCTTACCTCATAGTGGCAAACATGTCTCTGAACTGCAAATTACATCATCATGGGTGCAGGCTCTTTCTGTGGTGAGCTAGATCCTGTAATGAATTCCTGACAATAGCTTTTGAAGTTTGTTTATTGATTTATTAATGGCATTTGGTTACTGGGAAAGTATGTCTGGGAAGCAAGCCCCTTTTCAGTGGAGTCCCATGGAGAAAAGATATAAAATAGAAAATAATAGTATACAGCAGCGCACAACAAAAGTAGGAAAATGTGGTACAGAGTGTGTATGCAAAATCATTTTATACAAAAAAGTAGGACATTTCATAAAGTTTTAAAAAATCATTTGGTGCACTAAGTTACCTTGTCGGTGAATATGAGACAAAAAGAAATAATTAATAAGAAAGAAGGGCTTGGAAATGTTTAAGTGGAAGGTGAAGGCAACTTAGTTGCCATAAGTTAAGGCAGATGATTTAGTTAAAAAAATAAGGAAATAGCAAGGGGTATGGAGGGACTCTAGTGGCATAGTGTTATGTAGGCTGGCATAGAGTAACACATTGGGCATGCAATGGAGTAAATTTTAGTACATTCTCTGGGTTGCATTTATCAAGTGTTGATGTTCAGGCCATGAGTTGGACATATTCCAAGAGGTAGATATAAGGAACAATAATATATGTACAAAAATAAAAACATAAAAAAATGAGGAAAGAGAGAAAATACAGTAGACTCCCTCCTATCCGGTCTTGTTGGGTCCGGCCCTTAGACTGGATAAACGAATGGCTGATTAATCAGAAAAAGCATACAAATAGCATTTATAGGTTATAAATCAGCTAGAATAACAGGGTTTATTAGAGATTGGAGACTGTAAAGTGGTGACCGGGGAAAGTGTAGTTAGGCAGCATAGGATGGTGGTTTGTAGAATGACGTTGGTGATCAAGAAGAGGAGAAGGAGTGTAAGGGCAGCACCAAGGATCAAATGGTGGAAACTGAAAAAGGGGAATTGTGAGGTGGAGTTCAGGGAAGAGTTAAGACAGGCTCTGGGTGGCAGTGAAGAGTTACCAAATAGCTGGGTAACTATAGCAGAGCTACTAAGAAAGACTGCTAGATAGGTGTTTGGTATGACGTCTGGACAGAGGAAGGATGACAAAGAGACATGGTGGTGGAATGAGGAAGTACAGGAGAGTATACAGAGAAAGAGGTTGGCAAAGAAGAAGTGGGATTGTCAGAGAGATGAAGAAAGTAGATAGGAGTATAAGGAGATGAGGTGCATGGCATAGACAGAAGGCTAAGGATAAGGCATATGAAGAGTTGTATGAAAGATTGGACACTAAGGAGGGAGAAAAGGACCTGTACCAATTGGCTAGACAGAGGGACCGAGCTAGGAAAGATGTGTAGCAGGTAAAGATGATAAAGGATAATGAGGGAAACATACTCACAAGTGAGGAGAGTGTGTTGAGCAGATGGAAAGAGTACTTTGAGGGGTTGATGAATGAAGAGAATGAGAGGGAGAGAAGGTTGGATGATGTGGGGATAGTGAATCATGAAGTGCAATGGATTAGCAAGGAGGAAGTAAGGATAGCTATGAAGAGAATGAAGAATGGAAAGGCTGTTGGTCCAGATGACATACCTGTGAAAGCATGGAGGTGTTTAGGTGAAATGGCAGTGGAGTTTCTAACCAGATTGCGTAATAAAATATTGGAAAGTGAGAGGATGCCTGAAGAATGGAGAAAAAGTGTTTTAGTACCAATTTTTAAGAATAAGGGTGATGTGCAGAGCTGTAGTAACTACAGAGAGATTAAATTGATCAGTCACAGCATGAAGTTATGGGAAAGAGCAGTGGAAGCTAGGTTAAGAAGGGAGGTGATGATTAGCGAGCAGCAGTATGGTTTCATGCCGGGAAAGAGCACTACAGATGCGATGCTTGCTCTGAGAGTGTTGCTGGAGAAGTACAGAGAAGGTCAGAAGGAGTTGCATTGTGTTTTTGTAGACTTAGAGAAAGCATATGACAGGGTGCCTAGAGAGGAGTTGTGGTATTGTATGAGGAAGTCGGGAGTGTCAGAGAAGTATGTAAGAGTGGTACAGGATATGTATGAGGGTAGTGTGACAGCAGTAAGGTCTGCGGTGGGAGTGACGTATGCATTTAAGGTGGAGGTGGGATTACATTGAGGATCAGCTCTGAGCCCTTTCTTATTTGCAATGGTGATGGACAGGTTGACAGATGAGATCAGACAGGAGTCCCCGTGGACTATGATGTTTGCAGATGACATTGTGATCTGTAGTGAGATTAGGGAACAGGTGGAGGAGACCCTGGAGAGATGGAGATATGCTCCAGAGGGAAGAGGAATGAAGGTCAGCAGGACTAAGACAGAATATATGTGTGTGAATGAGAGGGAGGATAGAGGAATGGTGAGGATGCAAGGAGTAGAGGTGGCAAAGGTGGATGAGTTTAAATACTTGGGATCAATAGTTCAGTGTAATGGTGAGTGTGGAAGAGAGGTGAAGAAGAGAGTACAGGCAGGATGGAGTGGGTGGAGAAGAGTGTCAGGAGTGATTTGTGACAGACGAGTACCAGTAAGAGTGAAAGGGAAAGTCTACAAGAGGGTAGTGAGACCAGCTATGTTATATGGGTTTGAGACAGTGGCACTGACAAAAAGGCAGACGTTAAAACTGGATGTGGCAGAGTTAAAGATGTTAAGATTTGCACTGGGTGTGACGAGGGTGGACAGGATTAGGAATAAGTATATTAGAGGATCAGTCCAGGTTGGAAGGTTTGGAGACAAAGCCAGAGAGGCAGGATTACATTGGTTTGGACATGTAATGATGAGGGATGCTGAGTATATTGGGAAAAAGTTGCTAAGGATGAAGCTACTAGATAACAGGAAAAGAGGAAGGCCTAAGATAAGGTTTATGGGTGTTTTGAGAGAGGACATGCAGGTGGTTGGTGTGACAGAGCAAGATGCAGAGAACAGGAGGAAATGGAAATGGATGATTCACTGTGGCGACCCCTAACGGGAACAGCCAAAAGAAGATGATGATGTTAGCTTGCATTTTTCTAATGAATATGACATCTAAAACTCAAATTTCTGTCATTATTTAGCCCAGAGGAGGCGGACGTGTTGTTCTTCTCTGTTGTCTGCTGCTAGGGTTAAAGTTGAAATTTGATGGAAGATTAAAGAGGATGCCGGTTAAAGAAAGGCCAGATAAGAGGGAGACTACTATATGGGGAACAGGAGGTACACATGAGGTGAGTGAGGTAAGGTACAACCAGGGGTGACAGGATGCAACAACATGTCCCTTAGCCTTTGATTGCAAGAGAGGTGGGCAGAGCCAGACAACAGGGGGATAAGGTGCACTATCAGGGATCCATTAGACAGTGCTTAAAGAGCTTGATACCAATGGGAATATGTGGATGGCAGGGAATGGTATTCTGAAGTATGAGATCTAAAATACTAATATATGTCACTGATAGTTACTAATTTCATAATGATGATTAGTATATCACATTTTTCAGAGTTTGCAAAATAAAAGGGGCTAATTCTAAGTGTACTGGGAAATAGGGACTGGGGTGGGTACTGGCTTCAGTAGTACAAGGATTTGTAAAATGCTAAGGACAATTACACTGGAGGAGAGGATACAGTTAAGAAATGCATTCATAGCATATAACTATAAAAGTACAATGTGATAAGTTCTGCTGGGGAAGGGATGATGATAATAAGGAGGTTGGTTGATGGGTGTTCTTAAGGAGTTTTACAGCATAGTGACCTCTTTTCATAGTTAGCTTACAATGCATGGCGTGAGCCTGGGATATGTAAAGTGGGTAGGGGAATTAGGGTCAGACTGCATATCAAGACTAAACTAAGGTATGGTAGCACTTATGGAGGTATGGGGGGGTTAGGCAAGCATAACGGTGGGTTAGGGCATGTAGGTGCTTCTGTGGGAGGTAGTGGGGCAGTGTGTATATGAGTAAGGGGTAGTAGACTGATGAGGAGTTAAGGTACAAAGGATGCAGAGGTAACCAGGAGATTGTTCATGTGGTGGAAGTAGTTTGGTGCAGGGGAGAAATTGGGGTCGATATTAGGAAATAGAAGGAAAATGGGGTTTGGCAATGGTGAATGTTAGGCCTCATCCTAGTGGAATGAGATGGATGGTAAGAAATTAAAGGGTGCTGGGGATGAAAGGCTGGAAGAAAAGGTGCTATCAAACATGATACTAATTCTCTCCTTTCCTTTGCAGATGGTGCTGGTGTCCCGGTTAAGACAAACATGGGAATCTATTATCTCAAGCTGAGGCATGTCTTAAGAAAACCTCCAGTCAGCAGCAGTCTGTATAAATGATGTCAGGTGTCAAACCTGTGAGAGAAAGGAGGAAGCATTTATCAAATGCCACATGCTCAGGAGGATGAAGACTGAAATGACAGAGGAGAGGTGCCAACAATTAGGTGAGGACAAGTGCAGCAGTAGCTGTGGAGCAGCCAATGATTTCAGCAGATAATATTAATAATGATGAAGCCCAGAAGGAGTTAAGAAAACAGATGGCTATGAATATACATCTAGCAAATGTGTTACTAAGTTTGGACAGTGCAGATAGAGTGAGATTACAGGAGTTACTGCATTGGGATGAGCAAGTAAAAATGCAGCAAGTGGAATTTCAGGATAGGGATCTAGGGGAAAGGCCCAGTGGTTTATGTCAACCCAGATGGGGCCGAATTTTGCACAGCCCTTTGCCCATCTGGGTTTGAGTGAAGAGGAGGAGGTGGGTAGCATAAGCACTGGGGAAATCATTTTTCTTTTATTTTTATTATTTTTTTAATGTGTTAAACTATAAGCATTTATGTTGAGTCTACAACAAGAGTTGGATCTATGCAACTCATGGCTAAAGAAATTGATGCATAAGAAGATGTTTAATATACAGTCATTTGAAATCACCAATAACATTTCTTATCAAAATAAATATAAGAAAAAGTTGAGCACTTTCATCCTCATTACATTAACAGACCTCATCACAATTGGTGATTTGAACTGATTTGATATTGAACATCTTGTGATAATTAACCGTCAAATCCTCTATCCATGAGATTTATGGCTTCAGCTCTTGGTATAGATTTTGTTGCAGTTCCTGGTAAAGCTCTGCATTACCACAATTCTTTTGGATGTTATAATAATGTTGAATTCCACTTATCTTTTAAATGTGTGGCAGTGCATTAAGCCATAGTCATATGTTCATAGGTATTTAAGGTGCTATTCTGCAAGGACCTTTAGAAGCCTAGCCAGACATCCCTATGATGGTTTTTAGACCTTATATTTTAAGTATGACTAACCCAGAGATGAGCAGAACATTTACTGTATGAGGAAGGTAAGGTGTCAACCACTGTTCATGCCATAGGGCAAAACTGCAGCCTGTTTTGATGTATCTGTTAAATGGCAGAAGTCTGCACTACTAACTTGGTGCCGGAGTGCTGGAGTTTCTATGTTCATGACTATGCTTCCTTTTTGTGTGTACTACTTTTAGTTTCTGCATTTTTGTTGTGTGGGACAGATAAAGATCAAGAAGAACTACCAGTGTAACTGATTGAAAATCAGCTGATCAAACATGTAGGCAGTCCTGTTGTAGACCGTAATACAATGGGGATTGCAGAATTTGCCCCCCCCGAAGTGTGATCTTAGAGTTGGTATATATAATTAACAGGGGGTGTTGGGGGAGCAAAAGTTTTTGTTTTGTTTTATTTTGTTTTGTTTGATAGGCTGCTGATGGTCCTACTTTCACATATACATCGCTTGCTATAATTGTTTGGTTAAACAAGTAGTTTAGTATTTTTTGTAATAGTTCTTAGGCCTTAAGCACCTATATAAACTTGAATTGGAATTTCAGCTTATTTAGTGATGCTAGCAGTTATTAACTATCACATGCTTTTCCCCTTGGTTAATAAATTGTTAAAAACTGTAGTCTGACATAACCAGCTCGTGCACATCTGTTTAAATAGAGGCAGACTCATTCAATCACAAGATTCATTTTTCTACTTCCAGCAATACCCCTTCATCTGATGCTAACACCTTTCAGTTTGACCAAGTATGAGGTATTGATCAGCTTTTTTTTTATGAAGGCTTTGTGCGCACAAATAATTTTTCCTTCAGTTTACCTATAATTTAACAGGGGAGTATTTCAGTTTCTAAGATACATTGAATGTACCTACCCTGGAAACACAGTTGAAGATGTACCATTTAATACAGTATGAAGCTTAAAAGATACTGAGTTTATGATGTGGGGAGCTACCTCAGAGAGTGGGGTTTATATCAGAAATGCATTTGTTTATTTATCTTCCTAGAAATGACTGAGTAAACTTCCTGTATTTATAAGCAGACTCTTACTGATACAGTTAATGGAAGAGCATAGTGTTAGTTTGATGGCATCTCCAGCAGCTGTGATATCTAGTTCAGCATCTAAGTATCAATCTTTTAATGAAAATGAAGAACTCTCTGTATTACTTTCAGTGCAGAAGACAGACTGCTGATCTGCTTCTGATTTTTCTGATGCATTTGCCATCCAATGACCCTTTTTTCAGTTATAAAGCTCTGCACCCCATATTTCCCCCCAAGTTTTGTTCTTGTATTTACTTTTCTGATTGCTGAACAGCAGTTCATTCACATGTGTTTATGACCACACTGCTATGAAATTTAACTTCCTGTTTATCTAAAAGAAAAAGAAAAGGAATTATACAGCTTGAGGTGACCTGTTTATGAATTATGCTTATAAAAATGTGTGAAAATCCAAATCTCATTAGAAGAACAATGAAAAAATCTAAATGGGAGGCAGAGCTGGATTTTATGGTTGTGGAACCTGTCTTTATTTGTAAATCTTCAGAAATAGGAGCCAAACAGGAACCACTTGTAAATGTCCTTGGAATTTATTGAACCAACAGCAGACAAGCGAAAACCAAACCACAAGGTACAGGTCAGGAAAAGCTACATTAACGCTCTTAAACCACTGCGTTTTCGTTTAACAGATGCACTTCATCAGATAAAAGTCTCTGCCTACCCAGTCTTTTTATACCTTGTTAAATTGGATAATTAAAATCAATTTGCAACAATTAAGTTCAAGTCACAACATTTAAAACCTTTCACAGCACAATATTATAGTAAAAATAATAAAAAATACTTAAAACAGATGTAAAAATCATCCTTGTAAAAACGTGGCTTAAAAAACAGGTGAATTCACTATTGTAGAACTTATAAAAGCAAAATATCAATATAATAAACTTATTTTAACCTCTTTCATTAGTAAAATTCAGATCCAAAACCCTCAAATAAAATAATCAAGTATGCCATCCAGTGGTCATTTATGGTTGTTGCACCTCTTTTCATTCAAATGAATATTATGGCAATATGTAAATATTTAATGCATCAAATAAGTAGTTTGCAAAACTTAGTAGAGACTTTGGAAATCAAATATCACAATGCTCATATATATGAAATTGTTTCAAAATGTGTATTAATGTGTTCCATCATTTAGAATTAAATATAAAAAAATACTTATATAAATTGCATCACAATTTAGCTGCACGTAGCTTTAGAAGGGGCATAATACTAGTATGTTCATTGAGACCTGGTGCATTACATGCTTCTAGGGTCACTTGCCACCAAAGTTCCCTATACTCTAGTCTTTCTTCCCACGGCCCTCCTCTAATGTCTCTTTCAGTGTGCTCTATAACAGAAAATATAAAGCTAGCCTCTTTGCATACTAAGCTATGTTTATAAAGAGCATTGCTTTCTTTACAATTCTTTATATCATTCAGGTGCTCAAAAATTCTCCTTTTTAATTTTCTTTCGGTTTTTCCCACATAAACGGAATGGCATTGTTTACAACAAGCAAAGTACACCAGGCCCATAGTCACAATTATAGTAGTGTTTATCATTTATTATTGTCCTATTTCTACTATAAATGTGTATAATATTACTATTGGAAATGGCTGTACATTGTGAACATCTGCCACATTTATAAGTTCCTTTTCTTCTATTATCAGGGAATTCTGTATTTCTTTTGTTCTCCAGTATATTCCTAATGTTTTTAGAATTTTTGTATACAGTTTTGATTGAACCTAGGTCACTTTTCTCTATGTCCATCAATTCAGTAAATCTGCACCATTCTTTGTTAAAGATATTTCTTACTCTTTTATTAATGCTGTTATATTCTAGCATAAGGGCTAACTCAAACTCTTCTTTGTTGTTACTATCATCTGTAATATTGTTCATATGATTTTTCATGTTGCCCCCTTTAATAATGGGCAGAAATCTATTATTCCTACCATTCATCACTTCAGTTCAAACATCATATATAAAATCATCTGGGTATCCTCTATTACGAAACATGTTCTCCAGAAGTTCACATTCTGAAAGAAATGTCTCATCTTCACTACACATCCTACATCCCCTTACAAACTGTCCTTTTATAATGTTTCTTTTAACATGAAGGGGATGAGAACTTTCGAAGTGTAGATAGGAATTGCAATAGGTAGATTTCCTATAAATTTTAGATTCCAATCTGTTTGCTTTTTTATAAATTTCCACATCTAAATACTGTAGGACGTCTGCAGAAATATGATATGTAAATTTCAAGAAGCTACTAGATTTTTCTAAATAATCTAGGAAGGAATATAGTGTATTCTCGTCACCAGTCAAAAAAATCACTATATCATCCAGGTACCTAAGATACATGGTCCAAGACGAGTTATATACACTATTCAAAATGTATTGCTCCTCCCAATACGCTAGGACTAGATTAGCATAGGTGGGGGCGCACGCTGCGCCCATAGCTACACCCTGAGTTTGCTTATAAAATTCTCCATTGAAATACAAAAAAATTATTCTGCAATACTAGGTCCATTAACCAAATACTAAGTAACTTGTCATTGCTGGAAAGTTTTTTATCCCCGTATATAATTTCCTCAAACATTTTACTTCCTTCTTGGTATGGTATTGAGGAAAATAAATCGACAACGTCTATAGTTACAAAGGTTAAGTTGTCTATATGGTCAAAAGCTGATAGGGAACCCAATAGATCCCAGGAATCCTTGAGTATATGTTCTCTATTAATCCACAATTTTTTAGTTATATTATCCACCTGTTTAGCTAAGGCATGTGTCTTAGATCCATCTGCACTCACTATAGGCCTAAGAGGAGGGTCTAATGTATTTTTATGGATCTTAGGTATACCGAATATGATAGGAACCCTCGGTTTATCGGTCTTTAAAAATTTGAAAGTATCCTGATTAATTAATCCATCCATAAGCATTTCATTAATAGAAATGTCTATTTTGTTGTAAGCTATATTAATCTCATTTCTGGATGTAACTTGATATTTATTTTCGTCCCAAAGTATTCTATTCATTCTACTCTCATATTCTATACTATCCATAATAACTATACCCCCACCTTTGTCCGGTTTCATTATTCTTAGGTTATAATCAGTTTTTAACTCTTCCAGAATCTGTCTTTCTATCTGATTCAGATTATTGGGTGCCTTTCTCCCTATCAGCTCATCCCTTCTGATTTCCTTCTCTAATATTTTCTCTAAATTCTTGAGGTATGGGTTTAAAGGTGGGTTGTAGGTAGACCTACGTTTCAAATTCACATTATTGTGGGGTATAGTATTGTCAGAAAAGAGCATTTTTAGGTTAATTTTCCTTAGAAATAGCTTTATTTCAAGTAAAGTCTTACTAAGTGTCTTTATTTGGTTACATGAATAGCACACATTTCAGAGTGGAGGTCATTCTTCAAAGAGCAAAATGCAGACTGTTTTGGAGATGTAAATGCAGTTGTTATATAAAAGTAAGGAAGTTTGTATGAGTTTTAGGACAGAACCCGCCTTTTATTTGTCCATATCTGATATAATATCCACAACCTGCAATCACGTTGTATTTATAAAATATTAATATGTACTTTCTTAATCTAGCAGAGACTCACAGAAGACTTAGAAAGTGGCAACAGTTTTACTGGATACATCAGTAACTTTGCAAGACCTTCTGTATAAAGGAAGATGAAGTTGTTTGATAGAAAATCTTAACAACTTCACTGCAACAATACATTTTTCAAATGAATTTCCATGTTTACCATGCAAAATGGTGGGATACCACATGCATCAGATTATGGGAACCAGCCACTGTCCGAGATCTTTGCATGTATTGATTTATTGACTGGTTTGCAAGCCTAGGCCCTATGGACTGGATAAACATGAACAATGGTAGGGAAAATTTTGGAGGAATTTAAAATGGAATAGGACAGATGGAGAAACATGGCAGGGATGGAAGGTTAAAGTTTTAAACTGCATAGGCTAACCATTTTTCCTACCATACAGCAAAGATAACAGGTCATGCTTTACCTTTATAAAACATTCACTTATAAACTTCTTAGCAGTTACTCTCTCTCTGTGGTCAAATAATGAAAGCTGATCTTTTGCTAAAAAGATTTCAAGCCTGCATAAACTAAAGCACTGGGTAATTCCCTGTTGGCTGAGGAAAGTAAATATATTTTGTTTCAGTGACTGATAGAGCTGCTTTCTGTTTTGCCTACTCCATTTTGTTTTATGTTTTAAGAAACCATTTTAAGAAACCTGCTTGGCCTGGTGTTTTTGTAATATGTGAAAGGTAGACACTTAAATTATCTACGCTGCACTTTTCCCATGGTTTTTCATTAGTTAATTGTGTTTTGAGTGATATTTAAATGCATAGTGAATGTCTCGTCCTTTGTCTTTTGCAGAAAAAATTTCAAGCCAGCATCTAAAGCTCTACTAGTGATTCCCTGCTGGGTGAGGAAAGTAACTTATATTTTTTGTGTGTGATTGATAGAGCTGCTTTGTTTTACCTACTCCATTTTGTTTTCCGTTTTAAGTAATCTGCTTGGCCTGATGTTTTTGTTCTATTTGAGAGGTAGACACTTAAATGATCTAGGCTGCACATTTCACCTGTTTTTTCATTGCTTAATCATCTCTTCAGTGATACTTAAATACACAGTGAATTTCTGGGCCTTTGTCATTTGCATAAGCTAAATTACTGCTGGTGATTCCCTGCAATTTTTCCCACCCACCCTTTCATTTGTTGATCTGCTTTTTAAATCCAGTGATTTTAAGGTTTGCTCTCCTGCTGTAAATTGAGCTTAATAGTCTCCTCCCTTTCTACACTAGTATAGTTTTTTGGCTTTTCCCAGTTACCACAGTGGAACTTCGGTCCTTTCTACACTGTTGTTGATAATATTGAATTGTATATTTGCCTTTCCTTGTGTTTGTATTGAAAAAGTGCATTTTGCCTCTCATTGTCTATTCTACTGATTTACTTGAGCTGAGTTCATTTTCTAGCTATCTGTTTGGATAAAGTAGTGTATTTGTACACTCTAGTAAGCACTTGTTTTTACATCAAGAGGTCAGTGGACTTTCCATCTAGTAAATTGGGAGGTAGCCTGGTCTATTTAGGATGGGGAAACACTTGAGATTTCTGCATCAAGAAAATAAGTATATTTTGTATCTCTATTGCACTTTTTTAAGTTGCATTGTATCTGATCACTGCATTTTTTTGTTGTTTTTATACTACGGTTGCCACCTTTCATTGTGGTGAAAACCAGACTTAGGCAATGCCCTCTTGCACCATTCCTACCCATGCCCCACCCATTTTGTGATGTCATCATCACATTATCCAAGGGGAACACCCTCCTTTTCCATTCATGATGCCTTTTTTTCAGCAGATTTACTATGCTTTTTGTATATTTCTTTTTCTAAACAGAATACTGGAGTTTGTACAGTGTTTTCTGGACTACTGGACAGTCAGTTTGATTTCCAGATAGTCCAAGAAAAAAACAGATAGGTGGCAATGCTATTTTTTTTACTGTTGTGACTACATATTTTCTGTACTTATTTTCAACTGCATTTTCAGTCTAGATAGCATAGTCTAGATTCAAACATGCTGAATCAAGCCTGTTTTTTGTTACACTCAAGCACTAAACCAGCAATCTTACATTAAGAAATGCTCCCCTGCACCCTTGTGTCAGTGTGGATCCAGTTGTCTGAGCTGGGGATAGCTAGAGGAAGGTTCATTGCTACTTTCCTATTGGTAGATTAGCTTAAAACTTTTTAATTTTACCTGTATTTAAGCTTTGCATTTGCTTGTTGCTGAGCATCGCACGACAGTAGTTAGCAGTGCCCTGTATAGATACAAATGCCTTGAAAAACTGTTTTTCCCTAAACAACTGTCTGTAGAACCCTCACACACTTCTCTGTTACACTAAAGGCAACTTTGCTGTGCACTGAGCAATGTTGCCACACCTGTCATCCACAACCCTCAATTTAACAACCCTTGATATTTCTAAAACAAAAATGGTATAGATACAAATGCCTTGAAACACAATGTTTTCCCCAGACAACTGTCAGTGGAACCTTCACATGGTTCTCTGTTGCACTAAAGGCAACTTAGCTGGGTACTAAGCAGTGTTGCCACACCTATCATCCACAACCCTCAAGTTAACAACCCTTAATAGTCTTAGCACAAAAAACAGGTCAATCTAGCCCACTCCTTCCCCTAAAAGTTTGCTAGTCATTACACAACATCTGGTCACTCCAGCCTACTACTTTCCCTAATAGCTTATACAGTAAAAACCTGTTATAATGGACAGACAGTTTCCCATTATTTCTCAGGCCAGCCTGATTTACATGAGAATACTGAAGCAATGTAGTAATTGCCTTATGTATACTGACAACCATTTACTTCAACAGCAAACAAGTACCCTATATGAGAGATGTAAGTCCACTGTAAAATTGGAATCACTTTTCTCATGTAACAACAAACCGGATACCGAACAGGTTATCAAGTACATAATTTTCACCTCTAACACAAACTAAATACACAACACGTAGACCCACATATGCAGAGGTACTCACTAGAAGTCTTCGAAAAGTTCAGAGACCTTCCAAATGTAAAGTGCACACACTGTTAGACAAATAGAAACCACTACACATAACAACACATGTTAATGTGTCTCAACAAATGACCCCCTACAGCAAAACACCTCTAAACCAAACGTCCTAGTTATAGGCGACTTTATAGTGAGACACACAGATGTTCTCCTCAGCAGGCTGAACAAGGAGAAGGTCAGTCAACTGCCTGTCAAGTGGCAGGATCTGTCAGATCATGCATGCACTCAAGTCACTCAATAAACACTGTTATGACTCTCATAGTTCATGTTGGGCTGAATGAATTGAGATGTACCTCTCTGGACTTTATGAAGACAGACATGACTGAACTCTCAGACTATGTATCCCAGGCAGGTATGTCCCTAGCCCTAAGCAGCATTCTACCTTCTCCCAGGATTATTCCACAGTATAAACAAAAAAATGATCAACTTCAACAATTGGCATATCTTCTAGTGTCAGTCCAGGGGGATCCAGTATCTGTCAGCCTGGGATGACATGATCAACAGGCCACATTGCTTTACCACAGATGGTCCGCACCTGTTTCATCTAGGCTTTCGCATACTGGCAAACGTGCTTGCTCCTCCGTAGTGCCTTTTTTAGGCAATGTCAAAACAACTAAATTTTTGATGTAACAAAATCCACCTGAAGCAAACTCAGGGTTCTGCTACTTAATACTAGAAGTCCAAATATGAAGCTGCACTCCCTGGAAGCACTCCTCACCTTGGAATATGCTGATGTCAGTGCAGTCACTGAGACATGGTTCAAGGCCATGGAGATCATCCTGGTTGTGCAAGGTTACAATGCCTTCTACACATTCAGATATCAGAATAAGCATGAAAGAACCAAAGGTGGAGGGGTATCCATCTTCATTAAAGCCAAGTACACTATTGAAATAGTAACCTCCACCAAACTTCTTGGTGTTACAATTGATGACCAGCTGAAATTCAACACTCATATCCAGCTAAACATAAAAAAAACACACATAAAACTTGGCTTATTGTATAGAAACAACCACTTTCTGTCTCCTTCCACTAGGCTAACCCTTGCCTCTACTTACCTCCTTCCCTCTCTTCTATATGGCGCTCCTCTGCTGACTAATCTATCATCTACTCTTACCTCCAAATTGGAACAATGCTACAACAAAATATCCAAATTTGCAACTAATGCCAAATCCTCCACTCATCACTGCTCCTCCCTTCACTCTCTAAACTGGCTTGAGCTCCCCAATCATCTTACCTTTCTCCAACTCACCACAGCCTATAAATTAGTGTTCCATCCAACTAACTGTCCTGCTCTTTCCAATATTCTTCTACCCTATACCCATCCCCCCTTAGATCCCTTAGATCTTCTCACTAAAACCTGATCACAGTACAAAAACCCAAGCGCCCAGCTGGCCAAATGCTCTTATCCTTTACCCTAGCTAAAAAATGGAATGCCCTACCCAACTCTCTAAGAACCTGCAACAACCTAGATAACTTCAAAACCCAACTTCATCCCCACCTCTGTCTAAACAGAATATGCAACTGCACTCTTCAACCTACACCTTTCAAACTATCCTCCTTCTCTCCTGACTAACCTCTATACTTAACTACCCTCTTCTAGCCTCTCCAAATATACTAGCTGTATAAGATACTAATACATTTTTGCACTATATGCAGAAGCTTCTAAGCCACCCTAGGCTGACCTCCTTTCCTCTTCACCTCTTCTAAAATACTAATTGCATAAGCTACTAAACAGTAAATTCCTCTTTTTTTTACCATATCCCATAATTTTTTTTTTTATTTGTTCTTTTTTTTCCTGCTGAAATTAACTAAAACTGTTAATAATTTTGCTATTTTTAGCCATCTGATATTGGTAATTGTGGACTATTTGTAGCTACCTGTTAATTCTAATGTACTTTTTTTGTCTGAACTCTTTTTTGTAATTAATACTGTTGTTTTTGTGGAGCTTTTTCTCCCCGGGCCTCCACTGAAAATGGGCCCCCAAGCCCAGTGGACCTCCCCGGTAATCAAACTGAAATAAATAAATAATAAATAAGACTAGTCCAACAGTATGACTCTCTCGAACTACTCCATGTCCAATTAACTCTAGGCAAAAAAAAAACTACCACTTCACTGCTAACTATAGGTCCCCCACTATAAACCAAGAAAAGCACAACACCAACCTGGACTTACTATAATCACTCACCAAACAGCCCAGCATCTTAGTCATGGTTTATTTCAACTATCCTTCCATCAACTGGGTGACATATGCAAGCACAAGTATGCTTGCCCAGAGGTTCTTGGACGGTGTTAATTCAAATGCTCTGGAACAGATAGTCTGCATCCCCACAAGGGGTTCAAATGTCCTAGACATAATCACCAACATGGGGAGTCACTGCACCCCCCCCCCATGTGATGCCTTCCCTGTTGAGGTCGGACCATAAAACTGCCTCATTTGAAGGAAATATTGGACCTGACATCCCCACAAGAGTAAAAAAACTAAATAACTTTTCCAAAGCTAACTTCAGATTACCAAGCAATGGTATAAAAAGTTTTATACCCCCCGCATTCACAGGCAGCACTAACTCCTACATAGGGGTATACTCAGATGCCCTGTACAAGCACTTAGGCAGCTGTATAGACTCGGCTACCCTGACCAGATCAAAACCAGGTCCTAAACAAGCCACCCAGGTGGACCTCAAGTATAAACAGGCTAATAAGAGGAAGAAACTGATATCCAAGTATAAGAGGGAACTGACTCAGCAGAGGAAGAATTCCTTCCTCAGCTTGAACAAGCAAATCAGAAATCTTGTGAAACCTTCTAAAGCTAAGTGTGAAACTAAAATAGCATCCCTAGCTAAGGATAATCATAAGGCAGTCTTTAATTATGTCTGAAACCTGAAAGGGAATGCCCATTTTTGTGTAGAACTGGTAATGGATAGTACCACTCGTATTGCACTGGAAGAAATCGCCAACCTGCTAGCTGACAGATTTAGTGCAAACTTCACTCCCCTGGCCCCACTAGCCATACCCCAAACCATAACCAACACCAGCTCTCTGCCTAAATATCACGAGAGATCAAGTCTTGTGTGCACTGACCAAGGCCAAAAACACGATCTCAATGGGACCAGATAACATCCCAGGATGCTTATTAAGGAATCTAAAACAGGACCTAGCAGACCCACTTAGCATTCTCTTTAACCACAGCCTGAGAACTGGAATTGTTCCAATGGAGTGGAGAATAGCAACAGTAATCCCTTTACACAAAGGGGGACCATTAACAGACCCTGAGAACTATAGACCCATAAGTCTAACCAGTCTCATTTGCAAAGCCATGGAAAGAATCATCATGGGGTCTTATCAAGAAGGACATAGGCAGCCTTCAGACTCAATTTGGCTTCAATAAAGGTAGATCATGCTTATTAAACCAGGTGGACTTCTTTGAGAAAGTTGCCAAAGCCCTGGAATGAAGATAAAACAGTGCATACTGCCTATCTTAAACTGGCCAAAGCTTTTGACACAATTCCCCAATCGGGTATCATTGAAAAACTCTCTCAGTTAGGGATTAAACCTTATGTCAGTAGATGGCTATTCAACTGGCTCACCAACAGAACACATACTGTCAAAGTTGGTGACTCTACCTCTGTCAGTGGACCCATTACTAGTGGCATACCACAAGATTCTGTGCTGGATCCTTTACCATTTGGAATCTACTTCTCAGAAGTCCAGGCTAAATTGCATGGCCTTTGGCTTACCAAATTTGCTCATGATTGCAAAGTAGGTGCAATCATTGAGTTCCCCAATGATGTTAACATATTACAGGAAGAGCTAACACAGACAAATGACTGGTACCAAAGCCACAGTCTAAAACTAAATGCAAAAATGTGCATTATTATTCCCTATGGTAAAGTAGCATTCCCTAATAACTACAATATTGACAACACGTCCTAAGCTCAAACTCAGTTCAATGAGACATAGGAACACAGATAGATAGCAATCTGAACTTCAACCACCAAGTTTCCTCTGTGGAAAGGAAAGCATTCTACATTGCACACCTCATAAGTAAGGATATTGCATCCAGGTCTAGGGTTATTATAGCCCCACTGCACTCAACCCTCATCAGACCACCAATAAAGTGCACTGCTCCCTTTTCTATGTACCTCAACTGACACCTCCAGCAGCTGGAAAGATCAAGAAAATAAAGGACCTCCAAACCATGGCATATATGGGTAAACTAAAAGCCCTGTCACTGTACTCTGTATCATACAGGCTGCTGAGAGGAGTCTTGTGCCTTCCCTACAGGGCAGTCTCCAACCCTGTCCTGATGGATATGTTTCACACAGACAAATATAATGACACAAGAGTCACTCACTGTTGGGATATTAACCTAACCTGTGACATTAACAGAATATGCTAGGGAGGCAAATATTTCTCCCAGAGACTGCCGGTCCTCTGAAATAAAGTTCCAATTCATGTAAAGCAGAGCTCCTCACTGACCCTATTCAAGTACAACTTGAACAAATGAATGGGAGACTGGAAATTCACCCCGGGGGTGGCACCCATGTCCCTCATGGACAGAGTGAGTCGGTGGTGATCATAGACTAGCTCTACAAAATACATTCAATTAATAAGGACAGAAGGGGCAACTTGGGATTAACATGGGTAGGCTAGTAAGGGATCTGTGGCCACTAGCCTAGTAACCTTCTTTGAACTTATGTTAATTCAGCTTCAGTAGGCCAATTCTTCAAAAGTTCATACTACTTAGTAATGGTGAGATCAATAACCTCAGGATAGAAACATGACATTGTTAACATGTGTGATCTTGGAGTTAATATGCTGAAGGGAGCTGTGGTACAGAAGTTCATGGCATATATATATATATATATATATATATATATATATATATATATATATATATATATATATATATTGTATTGTTTTGCTTGGCTGACTTTTCCAGCAGTTAACATTATGACATCAATGTTACAGATAGTATAAATGTAACCAGTTATTAGTCTTAAGACTTAAGAAAAGACATAAGCTGTTTGAATGCACATGATGCTCTTATCTTGATATTATGACACTTTAGGAGGGGAAGATGCTGTTTTAAATTTCAGTTTAAAATTTCAGTTTACCTATATACATAAAGCAGTAATTAAAGGGGTTATTCATGTTCACATTTACGTAACTTTAAAATTAAGAAAAAAAGGTCACAAGTTACCACAACGCCCTAGTTAACTGTGACATATTCTTTATGTTCAGGAGACCTTGCCTGGTATAATTTTCCTTAATCCCAGACTATACACTTTAAGTTTGTGAAATCCACTTTTTTAACCCAGACATTTATACTCTCATTTTGTGAGCTGTGCAGGTCAAGATATAATGTGACCACCCAGTGGTCTCTCATACACTGCTTTATGTATATAGGTAAAGTGAAATTTCAAACAGTATCTTCCTCTTCTAAAGTGTCATCAGTCAATACAAACATATACACCAGCATTTCCCATTGGTGCACATAGCGTTAGTCTTAACATAACTGCCCTCCATTTTTCTGCACTGCTACCCTGTCCATCATATTTGTTTTTCCTTTGAAATTAAGAAGTTATAGAGATTAATTGACACACAGCTAAAAATGAATCCTTACAAGGATCCAAAAAATGAGTCCTAAAACTCAATGCAAGAAAAACTGAAAGCCATTATGTACAAGTCCCATTACTTATGAAGCTACAAACAATGTTAAATACATAAATCATGTCAAGCAAACTTAACAAGAGCAGTTTTTGTATGGAACAATCCCTTACTTTCAAGTGGTGCGCTTTGCTCCAATATCCTTTGCTTAAATTTCTAACTTTCAAAATCATAAAATTATGACACAAAGCAAGCACCCTTAAAAGAGTGAGACACACATTAACATACAAAATAGTCTAGTTTTAGATACTGTCCTTATTCTATTCAGGATCATGGGAAACCAGAAAACATAAATCAAAAATAGCAAAGTAGAACGTAAGCATCCAATGGCGCAGCCGTGATTATTTTGACGTTTGACTAAGCTGCACATCAGGGTTACTACAGCAATTTTATTGACCGTAATGTTACAGAGTTTGCAGAAACAATATGCTGTCCTCAAACAGTGCTACATATTCCATACTATCAATGACTTCTATATGATGCTCTTATAGCCTGATACTGTGTCACTATGCATTTGGTATAACACTTTACTCTGTGACTAAAATAATTTAGGTTTTAGGGTACGTTTTCTATACCTTCTCAGATAATTATCAAAATAAAATGAATAGTGACGTTTGTGTGGTTTTCATAATAACAGAAAGAACAGATGAGCATATTTTACTTCTTAGAATTTGTAACTATTTGCATGCCTTTTATTTTTCTGCAGTAATCCAGCCAGTGCTGTAATTATATTTTGTTGATTAGAACTGAGGAAAATAATACATTTTGCCCACTATCAGGTTCTTTGTTTGATGCTTATATAGAAGCCTGGCCATGGTTGCACAGCATGTTAAGAAATGCCAAGAAAAGTTGTCCCTTCTGATTTAAAAGTATTTAGTTCAAAACCAAAGTCCACAGCACAATTTACCAAGGGAATAAAAGACTGTATGAAGAGTAAAATTAATTCAAATGAGGGGTACATCAGGATGTTTTTTGCCTGAATGAAAGACTGAAGATAAAGAAAACGTTTCAGCTAAATGAGAATTCATATTGATGGAAACTAATGTTAAGAACATGCAAAAGTAGAGAACTCATGCATGTAAAATATCTAAAGGAGACAATCAGAGTTCTATTAATAGAACTGACCCTACAGAAAAATACGATGTGGGTGGGTGCCTCTAGTGTGATTTATCACGAATAATGACAATATTTTATTGAACCAAGCTGTTGCCAGTGATATTCTGTTTAGACAGAAATCTGTGTCCTTGTATGTAGGGTTAAACTTGCCATACAAGAAAGGAAAGTTAAGACTACACAGTTAATCCACACTGATATGGTGCATAGCATTGTTTGTCTACAATAGGAGTTTTAAAGTAGAAGAAAAGTAGCCCATCAATATAGTGATAGACAACACAAGAAAAGACTGAATTACAGAAGAAATACAGTCACTTTTAATGGCAGGTTTGAGTTTGCTGTGCAGTGAAAACACTTTAAAGAGATTAGATAATTTAGAATGGACGTCTATCCATGTACAAAAGTACATTTCCTTTCTTTGGTTTTATTAGTCTAACCTTAACTTAAGCATCAGAAATGCTTTCTCTTGGCTTATTTTTCAAGTAATATATTGATGCTTTAATTTGAGATATTGCTTTTTTGGAAGATAATCATGACTCAGGGCTCAAAGCCAAGCCACACAGAGCTAAGTTCAAACATTTGCATTTAGCCATTAGGAAGGAACTAGGCAACACATAACTGAGCTGTAAAGTTTTCTCCTTGAACAGAATAAAATGATGTTGGAATAGAAATGAATGCAATAGAAATTACTGATACAAAATGTGATTTTGCTAGTTCATTTAAAAAAAAAATAACTACTATATTCTTGTGATTGCACACGTTGGTTTACAGCAGTTAAACTTTCATTGCCTCTTGTTGACTTCAGAATCACTTTGTAAATGACATTTTCTGTCACGTGTATCAGAAACAATTGTGTGGGTATGTACTTTATAAGATGTTGCACTATTTATAAATTTAGCTCATTTTATGGGTCATATTTATAAAGGATGTTGCCTTTCCTCCTACTTGTCTCAATCAAACAGGTGAGCTGGCTCTTTAACCTAACCTTGCATAACTACATCTGTCCCAGTATCACTAGTATCACACACTGTCAACTACACTTAACTTGCGCCCTGAAAAAAAACAAGAGCGTTCATATAACTTTGCAATGTCTACTTGATCTCTGCTGTTTTCTTTCATTTGTTTTACACTAAGTAAAATCTGATGTTCAGCATAATCGTGACATGCATTGCTCACGAGACACTCGTATTTGGTTTCCATTATTATTTCCATGTCATTAACTTTGCCCATTTTTTTTTACAAAGCCAGCTATGTATTTATCCTCTGACTGCCTGTTGCTTTCATATATCCTGGTAATGCGTTTGAGTGGTGTTCTGAAAACAGCTGTCATTCAGCATCTTCAGATTATTGATTTTCTTCATCCTTCCCCCATATTTTCTCTCTGTATTAATTTACAGATGTTAATTTTCTAGATGAGGGATCATGTAGATCCACAGAAGCAGTGAATGTTTTTATCTCGGAAGCTTTTACTTAGATTTGTTTTGTAAAGAGGTACAAAAAAATAGAAGTTCACTGGTGGATTAAAAAAAGCTTCCACTATGATATACAACGTCATTGAAAAGGGGCATGGCATCTGTGTGAGCTATCCTACCTCCTGTTGGTAGCTTTCTGACATATGATGATGTCCCTAAGAAAAGGCAAATCACCTCCATGACAGCCATAGTACTTCCTTGATGGGCTATCTTGTTATTCATTGTCATTAGCCAGGACTACCGCTTTGCCAGTGATTATGGCCACACTGCATTTGGGCTGTGTCCTTTTGCCATTGCAACATGTGGTGATGTCACTGATGGAAAAAAAACAGATTATTTCATTGAATGCATTATTACACCTTGATAATGGCACCTAGTTATGCATTGACACTCTTAATATCCATAACAATGGACAGAAATGCTACATAGTGTACTGATACCTTTCTTATAAAGCCCTTACTGTAATATTATGCTTACAGAACATGAAATAAACAAGAGCTGCACTGTTGTAAGCCAACTGCTGCTCAGTACACACTGCTTTAAGAGTTGTACTTCCATGTTGATGTCATCAATAACACATGACTATATAGATCTGATGTCATTGCTAATTCATAATTATGTTATCTGCTCATTCAAGTCATGTGATGCAGTGCAATTTGTGAAACTTGCAAGGAAGCATTACACAGTCTTCCTGAAGTAAATGATTCATCTTATCAGTAGAAAACATCTTACAGTGCTTATGAGACCTGTTTTGAAGTTCTCAGTGTGTACTCTACAAGAGCAGTATGATAACTGTATAATAAAGGGTTAGTATTTATCAGGTGCACATGCACAGGTAAATCTATAGGCAGCTTCTCTGCTGAATACTAGAGGCAGCGCCAAGGTAATCTTATTTCTATGGCAGGTAAGAACTTCTGAAACAGCATCACATGTCTACTGGTCATAGACCAATACACATCTGAGTGACTCCACATCTGATAGTGTGCTGAGAAGCATAGATCCAAAGGTTATTTTGTAAAATGGGTGCATTCTCATAACAGCAAAGTTCTCCCAGCTAACATGTAGCACATGGGCATTAAAGGGTAGCAGCAGTGTCCATGCAGGCTGACCTATACCTAGAATACACAATACATGATCAGTGTATATGCGCTTGTACAACTTCACAGCTGGTATGATCCCTTTACAAAGGTGATTAGTTTCTATCTAGTGAATGTTATGACTGGTGCCTGTTCTAACTGCCATGCATGCATAGCCAGCCTAGAGTTGCATAGAACACCTTTACCAAGTGCAGTTAACTCTGATGACCATATTCTTCATTGCACCCAATGCTTAACAGTGCAAATGCCATCCATCCTATTGTGCTGCTTTTCCATTTGTCCTTTTAGCATTAGTACTAAGTATGAGTTATGGGTGTCTATTGAATGCTGAATTATTCATCTCCATTCTGCTACAGACAGAAAGATCACTGAAGCCTGTGTCTTGCCTTCACAGTACGCTATATATTGGGGACTGTTGGCTAGCTGTGCAGCTTGCTAGCTGATATGTGAGTTGCGATTGCCCTCACCTACCTTGTTATATCATGCTGCTGCTTGTGTTACTATGTGTGAATTACGGTACAGAATATTTGCATGCAGGCCCACTCATCTGCACCAGTACTGCATATCACAGGCCTGTGTGCTGTCATGTGTTCCAAAATCCTGTTAGTCACGCACCATCCTTTTTCTCTTCATTGACACTATGCACTGCATACCATGTCTGGTAACTGGGCAAATAACACAGAAGTCTAAATTTAGTTTGTCAGCATTGCTAAGTTATTGTGCAACGTACATAACTGAAACATTGTGCACAACATCTGAATTTTATGTGCTCTCTGGTGGAGCAGTATTTATTATTAAATGCATAGTAAAATAGAAGAGTTCATTGTAGAAACACATGCAGCCCATGTGACCAGATAGCTCCTGTCCACTTAAATCTATTATGATTTGTTCATGTTGCACCACAAAATTTTAATATCTCAGCTGAGTATAATTGATTATTTTGTTTTACCTAGAATTTAGATCTGTTTCTTGGGTCTATATTATGCTGCCAAAAGCTGTTTAAAGCGAATATGGCTACATCGACCCTTAAACACAGAAAACCCACTAACGCGAATGGTCAGGTCACCGATTTTTTTTTTCCCAGGGAAAAAAATGGTAGACCAGCCAAATAAGACACACCACCTAAATCACTACAAAGTGGCGGGCTTCGCCCCCACCCACCATGTGGGGGGGGTTCTGCCCCCCACCTACCTCCTAACTAAATATGCCAACTCCAAGATCGCACTACAGTGGGGTAAAGGGCAATTTCACGACAATGGCCAAGTGATTTTTTTCCCTGGGAAAAAAATCTCTTACCTGGCCGTTTGCCTTAGTGGGTTTTCGCTGTTTGAGGGTTGATGTTGCCATATTCACTGTAAACAGCTTTTGGCAAAATAATATAGACCCTTGTTTCTCTACCACTTTTCCACTGAATCATATTTTGATGATTTTGTTTATGTTTCTTGTCCAAGTTAGTCCCACTGCACCTATGTCTTATTTTCATAAAAGTCATATTTGTACTCACTATGAGAGATTTAGTCAGGGCACTAGAGAAATTCCCCTAGTTGTAAACAGTAACAGTGGACAATGCTATGTATATAGTTTGTAGAAATGGAAACTGGGGAGGAGAAATAAAAAAAAAAACTACACTATTTGTGGCAAATCTGGAAGAGCTACTGTGGGGAATTTGTGTAGTAAGTATGCCATGTCAAAGTAAGCATGGGTGAAGTGATGAAATTGCTTTATGCACTGGAAATGGATAATTTTTGCTGCAATTTTCACTTTTCTGTAGAAAAAATGTTTTGATGTTCTACACATGATCATGCCTTTTAAGTTCTGATGTTCTTTTGTCATTTACATTATCTTAACAAGGAGAATCCAATGCTGAATCACAGTAGTACCCTGCAATTTGTAGAGCAGAGGCTTATATGGTCGGTAATTATTGAAATGGATGAAAAGCCAGGCAGACTTGACAGAAGGTGAAGCACTATCCTGCTGAGATGTAGTAGAAAAATATTTCCACTAGGAGCTGATGATTCTCAAGCTTAGAGCCAAGCCCTGTCATGTTCATCACCAATTGCTGCAGAAGTTCATAGAAAGGAAAGAAGGGCAGAGTCTCATGAGAATTTTGGCAGAAATCAGCATAGACGAGAAAGAGATGACGATACATAAAGCAGCCCAAAAACATGGAGCTATACACTGACAGTAAAACAAGTGAATACAGGCATTTTTTAGTTATTTATTTATTTATTTATTTATTTATTTATTTATTTATTTATTTATTTTTTTAGTTAAAAATTTCTGGTGTGGATAAAATAAAATTTCAAAGGATAATGGATAGATATATGAGGCAATGTTATCAAGTCTCTGGTGTTTGTGGAGTAGAACATTTGTTCTGCTATTCATATTTGATCAGGATAATTCATTTGTTCAACTTCTGTGACTAAGGAGGTAACTGCTGATTTTATCACTTATGTAGTATGGAATGACTTCCTGTTTGCTGATTATGCAGTCGTAGACTGAAGAAATAAGTTAAGACTGATACTGAGATGTATTTAAAATAAAAATGTGGAGCTATACATTTAGTGAGGAAAAATATAGATGAAAGGAATCCACAGAGTGGGGACGGAAAGACTTGATAATTTTGTGTATCCACTATATCAGGCAGATGGGACCTCATTTAAAGCCCTGTCCAAAGAATGGCACACTCAATAATGCAGCATCCTCCATTTATCTGCACTGGAGTATGTATCCAAGAAGCTTGCTTGGGAATAGAACCTGCAGTGCTTTGAACTTCCAAAATCAAAGTCAAGTGTGCTACCTTGTGAGCCACTAACACTGAGAAGCATGATGATTTGATACTACTTTCTTTCTTCAGTAAATGAAGGATGTTTTTTATCTCTCACTCTCCCCCTCTCTCTCCCTCTGTCTCTTTTTATTCTCTGTGGTCCATGTCCGCTGATTATAAGTCTAGAGCAATTGTTATCAAAGTCCCAAACTTTGGGAAGAAATGTTGTGGTGTTTCATGAGAACAGCTGTGCCTACTTTGAGATGACAACACTGTAGACCATAAAGCTGCAAGGACTATACCACTAAATTTGTCCTAGTCAGTCTTTGGAAGAGTAAATATGTAATAAAAATGCACTACAATGACAACACCTAGAGGAGTATAAGGGGTTGGTCACTCCCTTAAACCATTCTGTTCTGTTAAAGTAAATTACAAGGTTTTGTTTTTTATTTAAATGGTACTTTTATGTGAGTTTGTTAGAAATGATAGAGTTATTGGTTGTGTACATGATGCTGTATCAGAATTGAAGAAAACTGAAGAAGGTGTCCGTAGAGGAACAAAAGGAATGCTAGGGGAACCTTTTGGATGTGGAAGCACCATCATGTAAAGAAGGCAATAACGAATTTCTTATGTGAGTTTATAAAAGCTATTCATATTTGATCCAGATTATGCCCTGGAATTTATGTGACAACAGATAAAAATGGAATCAGGGTCTTTGAAACATTATGTGAAATAACATGAGACATCTGGTGGTGATTACAGTGAGTTGTTGAAAGAAAAAACAAGGTGTACTGAAAGACTGAAACAGGGAGTGATTGAAATATAAAATAAGCCAAAAGAGTTAAGCAAAATTTAGTGACTTTGGAAGATAAATCAAGGAGGAATGATTATTGACTCAGTAGCATTTTGGGGTCTATATTAGAACATCGAAGTGTCAGGTCTTCGAATGTTCTAATATCGACACCTAGTAACCGAAAGTTGAAAATAGCGAATTTTTTACTTCACTATTTTCAACTCTGCGGTGGAAAGTTACGGTCGGGTTCAGGTAAGTGTGCGATTGAGTGGACGTGAGGGTTAGGGTGGGATAGGTGAGTTAGGGTTAGGGCATGGGTCAGGTAAGTGTGCGAATGTTTGGACATGAGGGTTAGGGTGGGATAGGTGAATTAGGGTTAGGACGCGGGTGAGGTGTGTGTGTGCGATAGTGATGGACCTTAGGGTTAGGGTTTGGGTTAAGGTAAGTGGGTAGATAGTGGTGCATGTACAGTTTAGTGTAGGTTTAGATGTAAGATTTTAGGTGTATGTGTGTGGATTGCTGTGTGTTTGGTGTGTTTGTGTTGTGTGTATGTGTTTTGGAACAGCAATTTTTTTTCCCTAGGAAAAAATTCGATGTTCTAAATTTTCGGTCTTACCGGTTTTTGGTTACTAGGTGTCGTTATTAGAACATTTGAAGACCTGAAACTTCAATGTTCTAATATAGACCCGCATTTTGGAAGGTGAAAGTGATAACTAGTTAGAAATTCTCAAAACTGAGATGGTGAAATGGACAAGTTTCTGAAAGACATTGCTAGACATTGAAAATACCCAGAGATTACTACTACCTACAGCAGAAAAGTTGTATGGTCAACCAACAGTGATTTTCTTAGGTTCTGGGATGATGTGAGGTATTGCCAGCTATACCAGGAGAAGTAGGGCAGTGGGTGTGTAACATATGCCAGCACAGCAAGCTGGAATTTTGTAAAGAGTTACATGTTATTTGTATATCAAAGTCATTTGTACAGATAATAGTAATTCCAAATCGACCAAGCACAAATAAATCTCTGCTCCAAGGGATAAAAATTTCTTTAATGTGCACAATTGCAACCACTTCACCGCAAGCCAGGAAATGTGAGAAATACCATAAGTGAAATACAAGAAGCCACCAAATACAACAAATTTTTATCCCTTGGAGCAGAGATTTATTTGTGCTTGGTCGATTTGGAATTACTATTATTAGTTTTTGTTTTTGGCTCTTCATTTCTTCTTCATTTGTACAGATGCTTGTGTTGGAAATGTATTTTAAAGTTGGTTGTTGAACTATACATTTATATCAGACTGTACTGTTGTAAATAGGATACTGGAAGAGAAGAGGTTAATCTCAGGCCAGCTAACTTTGAAAAATAGTAAGAATTTAAATTACTTAATTTAGGCCATAAAGATTGTATCTTACAGTTCTGACTGCAGTCAAAGATGAAATGTCTGTGCCAGAAAATTATTTATTAGCTCCTGTAGGAAGTGAAGTGTTTATTGTTTTATAACTTTCAGAAGCTGCAACAGATCTTAGCAAAGCTCTATGAGTGCGTATTATTGACATACGTATGAGATTCTGGGTCAATTGTTAGTAAAGGGGGGTAGCACGGAAATGACGAGTCAGATGACCAGATCTATGTGATGTTATTCTGTAATCCATCACTGAAATAATGTTTTTAATACTAGATGAGGCTGAGGTCTCAGAGCACTCTGTTTTTTGAACCTGTCAAAAAAGGACCCCTCACCTACTTCATCTTGCCTTGCTCTACTAAGTGACCAGGAAATAGTAATTCTTTAGATCAGTCATGGAAATATAGTGAGATTAGTTAAGTACTGTTTTTCTGTATCTATATGAATGTATTCATCTGCATTATTTTAATATTTCATGTGATTAAAACTCTGGTGTTTATTGTAAATAAATATTTAGTATTTTCTTGTTCATGTATTAATTATTATTAAATATATTTAAACTTTTCATTGTGGCTGGTCCTTTAGAGAATATGTTAACCTTTGAGAGTACTTATATCTATATGGTAACTCTGTGATCACTCCTGAAAGTCTTATTGCATAGGTCAAACTACATTGGTCAAACACTACCATTTGTATGAATATTAATTTCACTCAGTGTAATTGGGTACTCTTATAAGAGCCTTAAAGTAGCTGGTTTTGGAGTGTCTGATAGCAGTAAAAATCTTATAACCATGGCAGAAGGGGCATAGCTAGTAAATCTGTGCCAACATTTCCCAGTTGTGTGTGTGTGTGTGTGTGTATGTGTGTGTGTGTGTGTGTGTGTGTGTGTGTGTGTGTGTGTGTGTGTGTGTGTGTGTGTGTGTGCTTGTGTGCTTTTGTGTGTGTGTGTGTGTGTGTGTGTGTGTGTGTGTGTGTGTGTGTGTGTGTGTGTGTGTGTGCGTGTTTGCGTGTGTGTGTGTGTGTATGTGTGTATGTTTGTGTGTGTGTGCGAATGCAGAAATCAAATCTCCAAGAGTGTGTGTGTGTGTCAGTTACTTTGAGCAAGAACACAAAGCACTTGTTTCACAAAGAGGGTGCTGGAGGACTTGGCTTGGACACTTGGCTGAGGACTCAACTCTGCAGCTGTGCCAGTGGGGAGTCTAAATGGAGCACTGGAGAGAGAGAGAGAGAGAGAGAGAGAGAGAGAGAGAGAGAGAAATCCAGACCCCTGGACTGCGTTCCTTGTATGCTCTTAAGGGAAATTGTGCTTGATGCAGAGAACTGCATCTGAAAATACTGTGTGCATCTAGTTTTGCTCCAAGTGAATGTCCTTCTCCAGTGTCAGTGGTGAGGATTCGGCTTCCTTGATTACTGGCCCAGAGAGGAGACAAGCTAACTGTTCTTGCAGACCATTTTAAGCCTAATTAGTTTCACTTTTGCTGCTTGCATTAACCTATACCATTTGGTGTTTTATAGACTTTACCCATCCTATGGTTGATAATTATATGTTATCTCTAGGGAAAATAACTGGGAACATATCATACATAACTTGAGAGGGATAAAGCATTTAGGAGCTGCCTTTGCCCATTAGTAGTACAGAGAGCAGCCCTGGGGTAAATTTTCTATTATCCATCCATAGATACAAGTTCACTTGAATATGGACCAGGATGATCTTTGATTTATGTGGATGGAAAGTATGTTGCAGAGCAATGATATCCTTTGCAAGATATAACTGTCCCTCAAAACCATTCGCTTGATGTTGCAGAAAAGGTTTAGATCCCTGGACTGAGTATTTTGGATGCTATTTGACCTTCTGGTGCATAGTGGGCCCTTCAGTATTGTGTCAGAGCATGCCTTGTATGTCAGACTCAAGTCACCCTTTAGCAGTATGTAGGATCCCGAGTACAGAGACAGGGCTTTGAGGCTGTCCATGTAGGACAAATTGTTAGGACTTGTATCCTTTTAGTAAGGTCTCTGTGGGAGTTTCAATTGTTGTATTTGTCTGGACAGATACATGCCAAAGGGGGCAATATACTCAATGATTGGCCTAATAAGATCTGAGTAAAGGAATACAACATCTGTAGCTCTAGTCCCAATCCCTTTTTTATAAGTTGTACCATATAGAAAGACATTTTTATAACAATAGACACATGCTGGTTGAAAGCTAGGTCACTGTCCAAAGTTCCCAAATTCCAAACAATTGGATCAACTCTCAGGGGTGTATTGTCAATGTACTAATTCACCAGGGTAGACAATCACCCAAAGGATGCAATAATGCATTTGTTAGCATTTAGTTTCAGTCCATGATTCTGGCACCAGTTATTTGTTTGGGGCAAACCTTCCTGCAGGATGAGTAAGTCAATTAGGGATTCGATAATTGCTTAGCTTGCAGTCATCTGCAAACATAGCCAGCCAAAGCCCTTTGGCATTGGCTTTTACTCTGGTGAAACAGATGCCAGATAGAAGTGGTCCCGGCATTGAACCCCAGCGGACTCCGCTGGTGACTGGTTTGTTTTTCAGACAGCTTCCTCTATTTTGATCTCCAGCATTCTATCAATGAACCAGTTGCCAATCCAGCAGGTGATGCAGGAGTTTATTCCAAGTTTATTTAGCTTTTCTGCTATACCCAAATGAGAAAATTGTGTCAAAAGTCTTAGCCAGATCAAGGTATGCAGTGTGTACTATTTTAACTTCATTCATTGCTTTGTAGCACTTTTGAAAGAAGTCAACCAAGTAAGCATGACCTGCCTTTTATGAATCCAAACTGAAACAGGTCCAGGGTTTAGAGGTTCCCTATGTCCTGCCTGATTAATTTCATAATACGTCTTTCCATGGCTTTGCATATGAGGCTGGTCAGACTAGTCAGTCTGTAATTGTCTGGGTCTGTTTAAGGTCCTCCCTTATGCAGGGGAATGACTGTAGCTGTTGTCCATTCACTTGGTACAAAACCTGTATGGAGGCTGAGATTGAAGAGTGTTGTTGCGGGGGGGGGGGTAAATCATGGTTCATACTTCATGCTTTTTAAAATGCTTCCAATTATAATATATTATCAGGGCCCATCAATGTAGTATTTTTAGCTTTTAATAGATCTTTTAGGACTTGGTCTTGTGTGATAACAGGAGGCGTGTCAGTTTTGAATACATCTTGTGGGACAGACAGCAAGGAGATAGTGGGGTAAAAATATGAGATGACTTTATCAGCCAGTAGATTAGCTATATATTCAGCCTCAGTGTAAGTAATATCATTCACAATCAGTTCAACATATTGCTGGATTGTACTTCTGAGATTTCAAACAACAGTATAAAAGGCCTTATGATTTTTGTAATTTTGTTACCTGGTATGAAAAGGAATAGCATTTGTCACAGTTGTGGCAGTCTGGGAAAAGTAAAACACTGGAAGGAGGGCAAGTATCAGTTGATTATGCTTTCTCAGAGTCTACAGTGCAACAAAGGGATTTATTTTTGGATGCCAGCTCATAGAGCAGATGGTGTAAATTATGGTACAGGTTGTTTTCCACAGAGAGTTAAAAGTATTTTTACAAGTGTATCAGTGCAACAGATGATGGGGCAGAGCTACCTGATACAGATGGGGCAGGTAGGGCAAGGGTTGTTGAGGCAGCACTGACAGTTGGGGACCTTGAAGCGCTGGGTGTCAGTGCCACAACCTGTGGAGGAATGGTAGGCCAAACGGCAGTGGTATGTGTACCTCTCTGTGCTGCATGTCAGTTTTTGTAAGCAGAACTGTATGACAAAAGAACATTTTTAAGCTATATAAAATATCATCCCCATAAAAAAGAAAAAAAAAATTGAGAAAGAAGGGGTGGGGTGAGACAAAAAAGGTAGAATTAGATCTATTGTATACCACAAGACTATATAATTTTAGAAAATAAAAAAATTATGAATAGCCAGTCTATACACTTTTGCCACATCTAGGTATGATGGGAAAGTTTCACTCTATTGTACCATTAATAAATTGCAATGCTGTGATATCATAAATACAATTATTTATTACAATATTGACATATTGCATATGGTTATAATAGTTATTATGCTGGCAGTTAGACCTGATACATACACACCATGTGCCTCTCTGAGGTGACTTAATCCCTCTTGGTGCTTCTCATGGTTCACTGCAAAGTCTACAGCAGCTGTAAAACACATAAAAAGAGAAGAACAGACAAGAAAGCATATTGAATAACAGTCTTGACAGGATACTGTATTCTGTATCATTTAATACAGATGGATCAATATACTTATACAACTGAAGGATGTCAGCAGTTCTAAACTCTTCCTGCCATCAACTAAGGAGGTCATTCTTGCACCATTTCAGGTCACTATAGTGGTGATGACAAATGTCTCCAGTGTGTGGGATGCCAATTGCACTGGAGAGTGTCATGACTAACCTGTTCCAAGCCTCACTCCCAGATTCATGAACAGTCTGCGCAAGAATAGTCTATTCTTGCATGGACTGTTCCATATAGGAATACAGCAGCAGCATGCCCTACATATTAATCAGGGTGCGCTACTGTATTTCTACACCTATGCGATCCATGTACGAGTGCAGGGGGCATGTGTAAGTCCTGCACGAACACTTAAACATGCCCCCTGCACTTAGAAAGTGTTGTACAGCACTTTCAAACATGGAAGTAGCATAACATTAGAGCCTGGCTCTAATATTATGCATTATTTCAGTATCAAAGGACACTCAAATATAAAACTGGGCATGCTGGTGTCTGTGGACACTGAAATAAGAAAAAAAAGAAAAGCACACAATCCCTAAGAAGTAGCCCGCACAGTACATGACTGTCCCCTGAATGGCCAGATCCCTGCCCCACATGCCTGCAACCTGCTGCTAAATATATGTAATAATTTAATATTTTGTTTATTATTTTTTTACAATAAGAAAGAAAGTTTAAGCAGAGTGCAGTGGGTCTGCACACCATGGCACTTTGCTCAGCCAAGCTTAAATGCTGTTTGAGAGTTATAGAATTGTGAAGGAAAAACCCTTGTTGTTTATATAACATAGTGGTTAGAGCTCTGGCTTAGCATACAAGGCATGCATATTTCAAATCCTGTGATATTTGTAAGTCATATCTCTCACATGTGGTAGTATAGGGCTGGGAAAATGCCATATGGAAATGTAAAAAAATGTTTCTATTTTTTATTTAAATAATTGTTTGCAGTCAGCTAAGCCTGCCGCAGCTCTGCTGAAACCAGCTAAGGATTGCTTAAGCATGTAAATATAAGCAACCCTTAGCAACTGTAAGATTTGCTTAGCTGTTTTAAGCCCTGCTAAGCAGATTTGCATGGAGCTAAGCATGGCTTAACATATTTGAAAATCAGCCAATCACGGAAAAGTGTGGGAAAATGCCCTTATTTAAACCACACAGGCTGGAATACAGCCATATCTGTTCAAGTATGATCAGGGCAGCAACAATTTCAGGTGTAGGAGAGGGTGTTTGCTTTGGGGCGCAACTCTGGGGCATCCAGGAGTCGAGGGTCATGGTTGGACTCCTTATCAAAGACCATGAAGCTAGACTGCTGCAAGGCCAGTACCAGGACTTCCAGTGCAAAGTGGAGGCCTGGGACCATCTGGCATGTGATCTCACCAGTGCCACTGGCATTCCCTGAACTGGTGGACAGGTGCATCATCACTATGACGGCCTAAAGCGTAGGAGTTGTGAGCTCTTGCCCAGTGGATTCAAGAGGCATGAGTGGAGGAAGTCCCAGAAGTTTGTAAGTATCCAGTCTGTGTATTTGTAAATAATTATTTAAAAATTGTATATGTTACTGTACAAGTGTGCTTAATATGTGCTCTTTCCCCATACAGCTGGCAAAGAGAGGGCTGTGAACATTGATACCCATGCACAGTGCTTGGTCCGGCTTCCCTGAGAGTTTGGTGAGTACAGAAATATTTGTAATATTTGCCGTAATAAGTCAGAAATAGTGAAGTAGTGCTGTCTGTATATATAATTGTGCTCTAACTGTACTGAATAAATGCATGTGTCAGGCTGCCAGTGTTAGAACTCAGTAGTGCCAGCTGCTGTGTAATACAGAGTTTTGTAGTAAACAAGGTACAATTGAGGAAAGGAAGAGTATGATATGTATTAGGCTGTCTGAAAGAACCTGCTAAGAAACTGCTGTGTCGGGGCTACTGCAACAGTTACAAATGAGAAGCAGTCCTCCTGTGCAGATCATGCAGTAATACTAACTGTGGATTTCTGAGTTATAGCAAGTGTTATGTCAAAAAAAAATAAAGCTGACTACCACAAACTGGTGTCTTTCATTTGTCTTGTATCTGAAAAGTACAATTGTATAGCTGCTGCAGCATGCAGTAAATGAGGTGAAGTGATGTAGCACTGTTCATCTGCATAGTTCAGAATGTGGATCTGAAATAACTGACAAAATGCAAAAGTAAATATTTTCTTCAGTAATGTCTTGTACTGTGTTCCTGCCAGTACTGCCTTGTGTTAACATTTGCATTTCAGCTGTATGTAGTCCTGAATATACTGGAACATGGGAGACACTAACAGGTGCAGACTGCAAAAGTAGAGAATGTTGATTTGATTCTAAATTGAAGTATGTTTTATTAAAATGTCCAAATATCTAGTTTTAATAATCTGCTCATATTGTGTAAACAGTAACATCAACAGTTGTGTGTTCTGATTTTTGTTGTAGTTATTATGGAAAACAAATAAAAAGACATATGATAAAAAAGTAGAGTGTGTAGAAACGTATGTCCTAGACAGAAATAACTCAAATGTCAGATGCCACTTTGCCAGTAGCTCAGTCTGCTAAAGACTATGTCTGTAGTTCCATTTTGCAGACACACACCACGGTTTCAATCCAGGGACTGCTACTAACATGTTTTTCTAGTTCTACAGCTGTAAACTTGAATATTGGTAGAAACACTAATTTATTGTGAACAGTTATTTTCCCCACAGGTAAAGAAATACTTGCAGAAGCAGTATAATGGGTATATGTATGAAATGTGTACAAATGCTCTGTTGAGCAGCCCCAGTCCTACAAATAGAAGTAGGCTAGCCATTTACACTATGCAGTCTGGCCAATACAAGCCTCTCAAGTGTCACGCTGTCATGGATAGTTTCCACTGTTACCAAGAAAGCTGCACCCAGGTAACATCACAGTACAAGTATGCCAAAAGCACATTCACAGAACAGCAGGACAGGGAACACATGTTTACTTGTACCAGTAAGTATTACAGGTATGAGTCCCCTATAGTTATGTACGTAGAGTTGTCATACCTTGCCCCAAAGTACTCCAGGTGCACATATGTACAGGTGTGTATGTGCTGTAGTAGCTGCATGGCCCATATAGAGGTTAAGGGAGGGCATAACTGTACAGTATTGAACAGTAGTGTACTGAGAAGTATCAATGAATGCAGTTGTTAATGAATTATTTTTTCTTCCCCCACCACTCATCTGCTCCAATAATTGCACAAAATATAATATGGGTATGTTGTTATCAAAACTTACTGTTGGGACCTTTGTTCCATTTTGGTTATTATATTTGAAACTGTGTGCAAACTAACATACTTTGTAGAATAAACATTGTTGTTGGCCTGCTGCCATTAATATAACTGGCATGCTGTTGCAATCCTGACTACCATTCCATTTCTGCATGTGTTCTGTTTGCCATGCCACTGTTACATTTCCACTGTTCTGGGTCAATTGGAACACCCATGCATGCTGTGCCGACTTATGTTTAAATGTTTTGTTCATGACTAACAAATACACCTTGTTAATTCTCACTCCATAGCATGTTTGGAAAGGCTGATCCTGGCAGATCCACCTCTCCCACCCCACCTGGCCAAGGCACCAGGTCCCAGCACATCTGAGACCCAACCTGGACCTCTGTCATCTGCTAGTCCTGCAACACCCTCAGGTAGAACCGCTGCAGGGGATTGGGCTCGTCCTTCCCCTGCATGCGGGTGCGGTGAGGATCTTGTCACCTGGCAAGAGGTCCATGTCATGGTGCACAGTGTCCTCCAGTCAAAGCTGGATGATTGACTGTGCCAGGTGGAGTGCAGACTGGCATAGCTTGAGAGGCAGCTGTCCCATCTAGCTCAGCCCCCAACACAACCACCTTTGGAGACATGAAGGAGTAGTGGTGACTGCCATCGGGTGGGGACACCAGTCCCACTACTACCATTTAGGAGGGTCATGGGCATCCGAGTCCCAACCACCCTCCCCATCCAAGGTGTATCCTCCCCCCATGTGTCACACACCGGCCCTGTCTGCCATCTTGTGTGTCTTGTCTGTCTGCAAATGCACCCTCTCCTACCAAACATTCCTACCCACATTTGCCTACACTCCTTCCCCAACATCCCACTCTCACCTTAAAAAAAGGGCATTTGTCCCCCCAAAAAATTACATCCCATACATAGTTCTACATTTTGCCAAGAGACACGGTTCCCTTACTCAATCTACCCCACTAATTATCATTTTATGTTTAACACACCCCTCCCTGTGGGGTGTGAGGCTCTAAATTCCAAATTGCCCACAGTCATATCAGCTGTCGCTGTCAAAGAAATGCAGAACTATGGTCCTTTCCTACACCTGTCCTGTACATGACTAGCTGCCTCTCATCTTGTTTTACCCCCTGCTTGCCCCCATTTCACCACTTTCCTGTCTCCCTTTTTTCTTTTTTTATTTAAAATGAGTGTGGGTTTAAGCGGACGTAAGCGAAGCTAAGCTGACGTAAGTGGATGTAAGTGTCACTAACTTCACTTAGCTCCACGCAAACCCACGCAAACCCACTTACAGCTACTTAAAAGAGCCTTAATCACTCTGTATTCAACAGCCCTTGTTCTGCCAAGCAACAAAATAATCCACCCCTGCAAGTCTTGAACCCAGGACCCTGCACACCATAGTCACAGCAATCTACCAGTAAACCATCTGAGCTGTAAATATGTGCAATGTTTTTCAAACATATCATTCAGTAGAGTCATTTAACAGTAGGGAAGAGATTCTGTAGAATGAGTCAAGTTTTGTAGATATATATATATATATATATATATATATATATATATATATATATATATTATATATATATATATATATATATATATATATTATATATATATATATATAAACACAAATGTATATGTGTATGGAGATCATGGACAAATAAATACATAATATATGTAGAGATATATGTATGAAATATGTACATTTAGAAATACATGTATAGCTAGAAAAGTTAATCAATACATACAGGTATATCTATGTACATAAATATATACATATATATATATATATATATATATATATATATATATATATATATATATATATAGATATATATATATATATATATATATATATATATATATATATATATATATATATATATATATATATATATATATATATATATATATATATATATATATACATACATATTTTGTAGATATATATATATATATATATATATATATATATATATATATATATATATATATATATGTATTGGAGTTGCACATCAGAGCCATACCCTAACCCTCTTACTGTAACAAATCTGTCCAAAGGATGTCAAAATGGGGGTCAAGGGGCCCAACATAGGGACATTTTTGAAATATCGCCCTTATCCCTCTGTCTCCAGCAGCAACCGTTCTGCCTTGCAACAAAAGAATCTTGAACCGAGAGCCCTGTACACCATAGTAAGAGAATTATACCGCTACACCATGTGAGCTCTACAAAATGCTGATGCTTTTCCAAACATAACAGTCGACAGAGTCATTCAACAGTAGGGAGAAGATTCTGTAAATCAGTCAGGTTTTCTATATATACATGTACTTATGTATGGTGATGCACATATGTGGACAAATATAGACAAAATATATGTATACAGATATACATGTAAATATATGTATATATACATACACATATATATAGAAAAGTGTATAAATACATAAACACACACACATATATATATATATATATATATATATATATATATATCTATACACACATATGTATACATAAATATTCCTAAATATAACAGCTACAAACAAATGCAATCTGAGGGTCATGCTGGTCAACACTGGAAGCTCAAATCTCAAAAGGCAGTCACTCAAAGCACTCCTTATTCACAAAGGATGCATACACACATCCACACTGGTAGCCCAACATAATGCATCATAGATACTGCCAGTGTAGCTAACATAGGGTAAGACAGAAATTCAAGTCATAGCCGGCTATAGGTCCCCAACCATGCCCCAAGAGTCAAACCCTACATTCCTAAGTTCCCTGGAGAATATTGCTGTCCAACCTAATATTATCATAACGGTTGACCTCAACTACCCCTCCATTAACTGCGAAAGCTACCCATGTATCAGTGCACTTGCCCAATGTTGCCTGGAATGCATCCATTCCAATGGTCTTTACCAGCTTGTTTCCACACCCACTACAGGTAGCAACATCATAGACCTAGTCAGTACTAACATGGGTGACTGTTTCTTTATACCAATAGTCAACTCCGCCATGGTTAGTGCTGACCACAATGTCATCACCTTAGAAATCCACATCCCTCCCACCCCCCTGCAAACTTAACCACCATGAAAAAATGTTCCAAAGCTAACTTTGGCCTCCAAAATTCAGAGGTGGCTAACTTCATGGCACCCATGCAAATAGAGACTAGTTGCATGACCTCCAAACAAACACCAATGTAGTATAAACACGTACACAAAGGCATGGATTCTGGCATACACAATAGAAGCAAGATGCTCCCTTCCAGAAAAGGGAAGCAAATCTGATGGTCCCCTGCCCAAACAAACTCTACAAAAGAAGGAGGAAACTGATATGGAATAAGGTGAAGTCCCAAGACTGGAAAAAAACATTTATCAGCCTCAACAAAAAGATGCAATTCCTCATGAAATACTCTAAAGCTAGCTGTGAAAACAGAATTGCAGCACACAGTAAAGACATCCACAAGGCATCCTATAGTTATGCAAAGAATCTGCACAGCAATGCCAGCATGTGCTCTGAGCTACTGCATAATGTTAATTGCTATACTGAGGCAACAGATATTGCCAATATACTGGCACACAGATTCAGTGGCAACTTTACCCCTCTCCGCACCACCAAAGGACTAGTCACAATGCCAGTACACTGCCAGGCACCCAGTAATATTGTTGCTTTGGTTAACACACCACTGTCCAAGGCCAAGAATAGAGCTTCTATTGGCCCTGGCAATATCCCTGGCTGTCTTCTGCATGAACTAGAGAGTGAACTGTCACCTCACCTGTGTGCCCTGATCAATCACAGCCTCACCTCAGGCTTTGTTCCTACTGACTTGTGCACTGCTACAGTCATCCCTCTCCACAAAGGAAGAGTGGCTGCAGACCCTGGGAAGTATCTCCCCATTAGCCTGACAAGGCTGTCATGCAAAGCTATGGAATGCATCAGCATGGACATAAGAGACAGGGATATGGGAATCTCCAGACCCAGGATACCACACTGTTTGCTTTTGTGAAGGGTAGATAATGCCTGTTCAATCAACCTGGTTGACTTCTTTGAGTCAGTCACCAGAGCTGTGGATGAAAGCAAGGAGGTTCATACAGCTTACCTCAGTCTGACCAAGCCCTTTGATAACATTCCCCACTCAGGGTTCATGGATAAACTCACTAAGCTACGCATCAACCCTTATATGATTAGGTTGGTTGCAAACAGTCTCACAGATAGAACCCACACTGTGAAAGTAGCTGAGCCCAAGTCAGACTGCCAATGAGTCACATGTGGAATTTTACAGGGTTTGATCCTGGGTCCTCTCCTGTTTAGTATCAACTTCTCTGATGGCCATGCCAACATGAAGGGACTCTGGCTGACAATGTTTGCAGATGATTGCAAGTTGGGAGCTATTAAGTGCCCAAATGATGTTGACATCCTACAGAAAGGCCTCACTGAGACCAAGTCATGGCCTTAAGCTCAATGTCAGTGAATGTGTTGTCATCCCCCTTTGGGATGTCAGGTACTACAGAGATGTTACAGCACCAAAAATCAGACACCAGTGTGAAAGTTCATACCCACAACCAATTCTACCACAGTCACAGTCACATACCAGTAGGTCAGGCGAACAGTAGAGTATATGGACTGTGTGAAGAAATACATAATAGTTTACCAGTCATACGCTACCCCTACATATAGTGGTCCAGTCCTCAGTGTAGTCTGAATCCTGACCGAGGTACAGGATACATCTCAGTCTGCAGCTACAAAGGCATACAACCAAGAGACCAGTAGACACTGGAGCAGCATGCACAGTCAGATAAAAAAGGAGCCATAACACTTACATCTAACATTTAACATCAGGGCTGAGTTATGCTTAGCAAGTGTACACATTACTTATATGTGAATGATAACCAGTAGTTATCTCTGCTAAGCATATTTTCATACTGGTAAGCATCGGTAAGCAAAGCCTATACAGTTTAAGTGCCTATCAGTTCAACCATGTTTTACCGCCACTTAGTGTCACGCAAACTCGTGCAAACCTGCTTACAACTGCTTAAAAGTGCCTTAATCACTCTGTATCCAGCAGCCCTTCTTCTGGCCAGCAACAAAATAATCAGCCATGCTCGGTCTTGAGCCCGGGATGCTATATACCATAATCATATCAATTTATCACTAGGCCATCTTAGCTGTGAGATGTTAGGATGTTTTTTACAGCATATCATGCAGTACAGTCAGTTTACAATTGGAATGACACACTGTGCAATCAGTAATGATGGTTATCTACAAATATATACATGAAAAAAATATTTACGTATATAGATAGATATGTGTGGAGATACATATATATATGTATAACAATATACAGATATATTACCAAGAAATACTGATGTGTAGATATATTTGTGTGTGTGTGTGTGTGTGTGTGTGTGTGTGTGTGTGTGTGTGTGTGTGTGTGTGTGTGTGTGTGTGTGTGTATATATATATATATATATATATATATATATATATATATATATATATATATATATATATATATATATATATATATATATATATATATATACATACATGTCTCTAAATGCACATACAAACATATGCTGCTGATAGATCACCCATAACTGGAGCAGCATGCACAGTTGGTTATGAAAGGACCAATGACACTCACATCTGCCTCCCCCAGTCCAAATAATAAGTGAAAAGTATGCTGCTACAAAATTATGACAGGCCATACACAATGGCTTGACATGTACAGTGACCTCTTAGCAACACAACTACAATGAGTGAAGATAGTAAACAAAAATACAAATAGCCAGTAATTCACATGAGTTCATTTTACTCTGATGTCTTTGCCAAAGCCTTCAAGGAGTAACACATTACAAGAAATGCTTGCCTTAATTAGAAAAAGCAAGTAACACTTAAGTACATTTAAATACACAGCCTCCAATTGCCCTCCTCAGTCAACCCCCTAGGGGATAAAGTATCACATTTAAAAACATATATTGATTCTGTACATAACAATTGTTCTTTTATGACTGTTTGACCAAACTGAGAAACAGACTTTTTCAAAAGCAGTACCTCATAACCCACTACACTTAATTACATGTATATGCACAGCCTCCAATTATACCCCCTATGGGATAAAGTATCACATTTAAAAATTTAAACTGATTCTGTACATAACAATTCTTCTTTCAGGACTACTACCCCAATGGTGGCAATTATTGAAATGTACAGCTATAGAACTGTCTTCTTCCTCATCAGTAATATCTGTCACATGTTCTAACAGCCTAGTTTTAAAACAATTCTTACTCTCCCCCACATAAAATATGTTACAAGGGCATCTAAGAGCATTCTCCATACACCAACCTATTGAATCTACAACATCCCACATGTTGTCCACCCTTTCACCTCAGCAGGAATGACAGAACATAATAATGGTAGACCCTACCTATCAACCTCCTACTATATGGCATCTGTACAAAGCCTGACATAATTTGGGACTGAGACATAAAAACATGGCCATACATGAAATATTGTTGTTATATACTGAGAAAATTGCAGGCATTACAGGGTTTATTGTAACATAACTTTTCTGAGGGATATAAAGTCTGAAACACAAATGGATGTTGTCATGTACTGATTGCAATAGGTCTATATTATATTCTCGAAAGCCGACGATATCGAAGCTGGTATTGTCGACACGAAAATAGCGAAAGTGGAGAACATCAAACTTGTAAATGGAAATCTCCGTAAGGGGAGATTTCCATTTACTGCAATGAAGTGTGGTCTCGGAGTCGGTATATTTAAGTAGCGGGGGGTGGGGGGTGCAGGGGGCTTGCCCCCCTGCTTAAACCCATTAGGGTACTTTTTTCTTTTTTCTTTTTGTTGTTTTTATAAGTTCGATATTTGAAGACATCGACCATAGAGTGTAGACCATATGGTGTTCGATGTTTTCAACCATCAGTCTTATAATATAGACCCAATTGCAATCACCAGAGTATGCTACTGATTTGCCAAGGACAACACCTGTCTGAGGAACAGACCAAACATAACAGGCAAACCTCTGGCCATTATGTGGATAGCCCTACAGTTGAGAGCTATGCAGTCACAGAACTTTGTCAGACTGAAACCCATGCAGAAGTAGTATGTTCAGACAAACCCTGTTAAACAAGCAGTATGAAAAACATATAACAGCAATACTCACATTCTGACCCTTTGTCTTGAATCCTCTCCACCATTTAGCTGGCTTGTCTCAACATGTCACTTTCTAAGAGGTATTAGCTCACACACACATCCAGGATCTCTTCCTCACAGGTAAGGGAAAGGGGCAACGCCCACATGGAGTACACAATTATAGGAGTGTGCTGCCATGACATTGGCTATTGGAATAACTACACAGTTGCACTGCATGCAATCAGCAACTGGTGAACACCAAATGGTGCTCAGGCTATCAAATGGTCATGAGCATTACCTACAAAAGACAAGCTGCCATCTATTCAGACCACCTCTGTCATATACAGTCCATCAGTGCAAAGCTGAAGTAGTGTGAGAAAAAAGAATAAGGAAGGATATATCTGTGACATATCCAGGAAAAAAAGGTATCTGAAACAAGTAAGCATGTAACTGAATGCAGTAGGTGCTTTATAATAATGGAAAATAGGGGTTACTGATGTACTGCTCAACAGCACTGATGGCCATATCATGTGGCTCTGTCTGTAGTGACTAAGCCAGCTACAGGGATGTTGTAGATATCCATATGTTACCATGTTCATATAACTATGATACACATTTTGTCTTGTAAATATAAGACGATTATACAGAGCATGTGCAGAGTAAAGTACTGCTGCAAATGTGTGTGTTGAACTGCATGTTATATACTGAGCTCATACCATTCAACTGTCCAGTGTTCTGCACACTGACCATATGTGTGCCTCATATTTATAGACATTTATCCATAGAGTTGTGTCATGTCAGTCAAATCCTTACCAGATCTGTGAAGACTGATAGTGCAACATCCCCCTTATTTTTCTGCTGGTTTTCCCCATTCAGGATTGCCACAGTGGATCATCTGTTGCCATTTCTGCCCACCCTCTGAATCTTGCTCTCTCACACCAACCACCTGTATGTACTCTTTCACCACATCCAGAAACCTTATCTGAGGCCTTCCTCTTTTCCTCTTACCTGGCAGCTACAGCCTTACCATCCTTTTCACAATATACTCAGTACCCCTTCTCAGTACATGTCCAAACTGATGTAATGTTGCTTCTCCATCACTGTCTCATATCTAACCAACATGGCCTGAGCCTGTCATATACACATTACTAAACTTGTGCACCCATGTCACACCCAGCGCAAAACATAACATCTGTAACTCTGACATGTGCAGCTCTGACACCTACCTTTATGTCAATGCCACTGTCTCCAACTCATATAATATCGGTGGTATCACTACACTCTTGTAGACCTTACGTATCACATTTATTGGTACTCGTCTGTCACATATCACCTCTGATATTCTTCTCCACCCTCTCCATCCTGCCTGTTCTCTCTTCTACACCTGTCCTCCATAGTCCTCAGTACTCTGAAATGCTGATCCCAATAATTTGAACACATCCACCTTTGCCAACTGTACTCCATGCATCCTCAACCTTCTGCTATCCTCCCTCTCACTTACACACAGATAATCTGTCCTAGTGCTGCTGACCTTCATTCCTCTCCTCCCTAGAGCATATGTCCACCTCTCCAGGGTCTCCAAATGGTGTTCCATACTCTCAATACAGATCACGATGTCATCTGCAAACAACATAGTCAATGGGGACTCCCGTATGATTTTGTCTGTCAACCTGTCCATCACCATTGCAAATCAGAAAGGGCTCACAGCAGATCACTGATGTCATTCCACCTCCACCTTAAACACATCTGTCAGTCCCAATGCAGACTTCAATGCTGTCACACCACCCTTGTACATATCCTGTACCACTCTTACATATATCTCTTCCACTCATGACTTCATCATACAATGCCATAACTCCTGTCTAGGCACCCTGTCATATACTTTCTGTATGTCCAGAGAGACATGGAGCAACTCCTGACCTTCTCTCTATTCCACCAGTAACAGTCTCAGACCAAACATCACATTGGTAGTGCCCTTTCCATGCATGACACCATACTGCTGACCAGTACTCCTCACCTCCCTGGGTAACCTAGCTTCCACTACTCTTACCCATAACATCATGCTGTGACTGGTCATTGTTATCCCGATGTAGTTATTACAACTCTGCACATCAACTTCCTTCTTAACACCATACCTAAGCACTTTCTCTCCACTCCTCATGCAGCCTCACACTTACCAAGATATCAGTAAACAGTCTGGCTAACACACCAGTGCCATTTTCCCTATATAACCACATGCTTTCACAGGTGTGTAATGTGGACCAACAGGCTTGAAGTATTTCTCTTCGTAGCTATCCTTATATCCCCCTTGTTAAGCCATTGCACTTCCTGATTCACCATTCCCACATCATCCAACCTTCTCTGTCTCATTCTCTTCATTCATCAACCTCTCCAAGTACACTATCTATGTGCTCAACACACTGTCCTTGCTTGTGAGTACATATACCTCATCATCCGTTATCACACTTATCTGCTGCACATCATTCCTAGTTCAGTGCATCTGTCCAGCCAATCAGTGCAATTCCTTGCATCCCTTCATAGTGTCCAACCTGTCATTGAACTCTTCATATGCCTATCCTGAGCCTTTGCCACCTCTCTCTTTGGCATGCACATTATCTGCTCATACTCCTGCCTACTTTCCTCATCTCTATGACAATCCCACTCCTTCTACCCCAACCTCTCTCTGTATATTGTCTAGTACTTCCTCAGTCCACTGAGAGGTGCCCTTGTACTGCTTCCTCCATCCACATGTCACTGCAAGCACATGTCTAGCTGTTTCCCTTACCAGCTCTGCTGTACTTAACCAGATATTTGTTAGATTGTCACTGCCACCCAGTGCCTGTCTCAACTCCTACCTGAACTCCACCTCACAAGCACACTTTTCCAATTCACACCACTTGATCCTTGGTGCTGCCCCCAGACTCATCCTCATCTTGATCACTAACATCATCTCACATACCAGCATTTCCTGCTTCCTAAATACACTTTCCCCTGTCACCACTTTACAGTCTCCAATCTCCTTCAAACTGGCCCTCCTACATTGGATATATTCCACCTGTGTGCATCTTACTCCACTCTTGTATGTCACCCTATGCTCCTCCCTCATTTTATAGTGAGTATTCACCACAGCAATGTTCATCCTTTTTGCAAAATCATTACCATCTCACCATCTCCACTCCTTTAAACACCGTATATACCCATTAGTTCCCCTCCCCCTCTGTTCCCTTCACCAACATACCCATTGACATCTGCTGCAATGACCAGTCTGTCACCCTTGGGTACAGTCTGTCACCATGTCATCCAACTGACTTCACATTTCTCTTTCTCATCCATAGCACAACCAACTTGCATAGCATATGCACTAACAACAGTCATCATTATACCATCAGCTTACAGCTTCAGAAACATCACTCTATCAGACACTTATGTGATCCTCCAAAAACACTCTTGACATACTGTTCCTTCAGCAGAAGCCCTACCCCCTTCCACCTCCATTCCACACCTTGATAGCACAATCATGGCCTGACTACCATACACCCAGCCATAATCTTCTTCCATATAGTCTCTTCCACACATACAATATGTCAACCATCCCCTGGCCATCATATCAGCTAGCCTGGTCCCTATACCACTCATATTGCCAACATTAACAATTCCTACCCACAATACCACCCTCCTAGCCTTTCCCCTCTCTTCTTACTATATGACTATTGGACATCCTTCAGGGGATGCCTGTCAGTGCAAAGGCTACTGTGCTATTGAATGCCTCAAATATGTTACAGCAATATTGATACACTGCCACTGATTTTGTCCCATTGCACTCATGTATGCATGGCATCCTACAGATGTCCTGCTGTAACTGGTTGAGAGGGATGACTGTGCAGCAGGAGTGTGAATTTAGTGTGCCATACTGAGATAGAACAGACCTGTATGTGAAGTATTAGCTATGCACATATCAGTATGAGTAAGTGCATGTGTCCATCTCATGAAAACAGACATGGGATGCAAAATGTCAGTTAAAACAGCTGTACATGTTGCACACATATGTAATTTTAGTTTCTGTACATCCAAAACAGTGACATTTCTACAGCTACTGGTTGTTGCATTGCCCTGACACAGCCATGGTTAGTACAGTAAGCATGATTATCATTACTAAATTGGAGAGGTGTCCAACTGTGTTATGACTTTGTGGTCGTGCCCACTACAAACAACAAACTGAACACATAGATGGCTGTATGGACTCAGCAATACCTTGTCATACCTACCTCCACCAATGTACAGTAATCCCCTTTGCTGGACAGCAGCATTACACAAACAGCAGACTTGGTCCCTATAGTGGCTGTACAGGACAAAGTAGGGGCAGGAAAGAACCTGGCATCAAGTCAGCCATTGTCTGAACAAGCATATAAGGTCACAGGTGGATTACTGTAAGGCCAACTCTGATTACAAATTGGAGACATTCACCAGGGACAATCACAAGGCCATCTTCCCATATGTCTGCAATCTCGGAGGCAACATACCAACCCAACCTGTAATGGTGGGCAATTAGATCACATACAAACACAATATAGCTACAGGTAACCTGATGCAGATAGGGTTAGGGCAAACATCCCCCCTTTGCTCAGCATCACTACAGATGGATATGTACTGCACCCACACCTCTCCCCTCATCACCAGTGAGCAGGTATATATTGCCTACTGAAAGGCAATAAATGTAAGTATCCATGGGACATCATATCATGCCTGTCTGCATCCTACATGAACTCAGGCATGTGCTCCCAGCTGTATGACACACTGTAGTCATACCAAGTTGCAACACCGTCCACAAACTAGCTGCATGGAAGATGGCTAATGTCATCCATTTACACAGACCTGAATGAGGAATGACAGATTATGCAAACAACTTGCCCTCACTGCAGACAATATGACTCATCAGGACCAGGAGAGCAATGCAAACTGATACTGCACTGATAGATTACAGGGGTATGGTGTGGTTGTGAGTGTTGGCTACTGGTATGGTTGTGAGTGTTGGCTAGTGGTATTCAAGGTACATGTGCAGGCACTGGGCATACTGTTGCCAAATGTATGGGGTCCTGAGATGTGTTTTCCTGTTAGTGTCTACCAGGTGCAATGTCACATTACTGACGGGACACATTTTCACCAATGGAATTCAACCTGGTAATGGAAGCCATAATACAGAACCACACAGTACTGTTAGGCCAAAGCCAGCAACATATGCGAGAGATGACCACCTTGTGGGATGACTCTGTCCACAGGGTAAATTAGGTGGGCCTGCACACATGTACATATGAGCAGATGCAGCATCATGCCACAAACTTCATATGCCATGACTAGCAAAGGGCTACTGCCATGGCAAGGGACCCCACAACCACAGGTGGGAGACTATCCATGCAGCCCCCACTGACACCAAATGAGGAGCTCTTTACCAAGCATGGGCCACCCATCACAATACAACATCAGGATACAAAGCCCCAATTGCTGAAGGTGGGTGGCACCCACACAATGGACAAGAAGTATGCAGGTAAGGTCCCAGTGGGGATTAGTAGACTACTGTATGAGACATACTTGTATCTGTACAGTATCTACATGCATGTGCCAGGTACAATTGCAGCTGTGGATGGGTATTTCTAATGCACAGAAGTGCAAATATATGGTGAAGGATAGCAGATTGTGTAGTATTGGTTGTTGTACTGTAAATGTGCAGACATGCTGCATCCATCCTTTTCTAAGGGCACATGTGAGTCTGCTGACAATATCTCTCTCTCCCACAACTACATAAGTCACTCTGGTCTACATATGAGACCACAGTATAAAGCTGGTGAGTATGGAATTGTGCAGTTGTGCTTTGGCAATACCTCAGGCATGTGGAGGGCATGCAAGTTACCATGCAGACAACTATGACTAATAGCCATATTGCTTTATGTGCATGTTTACTTGTGCTGGGGTTAATTGTATGAACCACAGTGATCACCAGAGGGGTCTATCTGAAGAGAATGTAACATTCCTGTAGCATACCTCACAACATGTCAGTGCAAGATATCTGGACAGACACCAGCAAAATGTATTGGACATACTGACTACGATAGGGACATGTGTGAAACATTACTGCTATACAGTGGATATAAAATGTATACACACACCCCTGTTAAGATGACATTTGTTTCTGATATATACTGATGCAGACCACAATATGTCAGTCCACACCTTTCCCAACCTTTAATGTGACCCATGACATGAACAGTTCACTTGTAAAACCAAGCATCTGGTCTCATGGATTGCACCTACAAGCCTGAGCAAGTGTGAGGGTAGCAGACATTGTATCAGTATGATGTTTCAGTCAGGTATGATATCTGATGCTGCCATATGTGTCAGTACACTCACTGTGGCCTCTTTGGCAACTATATCACTACATGGGCAATGTTAAGGCAGACAGAGCACTAATAGGTTCCAAACATCTGGATGTTCCAGACACATCTGTAACAAAAAACTGGCATGGCCTGTACAATGGTTTCACATGCTGCATGTGAGGCAGATGCCATTACCACACTATATTAAGTAATGGCATCAGAAGGTGGTCACCTGCCATGTATGGTACACACATCAAAATGGTAGCAGCCACACAATATATGATACACACACACACACACACACACACACACACACACACACACACACACACACACACACACAAACACACACACCAGTATTGAGATTAGAACTCCTACCTATCTATTTATGTGTACTATAGTGTTATGCAGTTATCAGACATGCCACAGAGGTTACACAATTTAATTTCATCCAAAAATACTTGTAAGATGAATGACATGAGTAGGACTACTAAATTAGGATTGGTATGGTGGTACACAACTCAAAATGGTATAACCTTCATAGTACATGATTCCCACACACACACACACACACACACACACACACACACACACACACACACACACACACACACACAAACAGTTAGAACTCCTGCCTATCTAGTTATTTGTATTATGGCATTACTCAGTTAGCAGATCCACCACACAGCTTACACAACTTCACCTTCTCCAAAGGTACTTCTAAGGTGAATGACAACAACAGCAGTAGTAAAGTAGGGTAGGAGAAGTGTAATGGGTGGTACACAAATCAAAATGGTATAAGCCACCCAATATCCAATTCACAAACACACACACACACACACACACACACACACACACACACACACACACACACACACACACACACACACACAGTTGCCAGTATTGGGATCAGAACTCCTGCATATCTAGTTATGTCTACTATAGTGTTACACAATTATCAGATGCACCACATAGCTTATACAATTTCACCTTGTCCAAAGGTACTTCTAAGGTGAATGACAACAACAGCAGTAGTAAAGTAGGGTGGGGGAACTGTAATGGATGGTACAAAAATCAAAATGGTATAAGCCACACAGTATCTGATTCACCCACACACACACACACAAACACACACATACACACACACACACACACACACACACACACACACACACACACACACACACACACACACACACAGTTGTAAGTATTGGCATCAGAACTCCTGCCTATCTTGTTAGGTTTACTATAGTGTTACACAGTTATCAGATGAGCCACAGAGCTTATACAATTTTACCTATTCCACAAGTACTTCTAATGTGAATGACATAAACAGGACCACTAAATTGGAGTAAGGGGAAGTGTAAAGGGTGGTACACAACTCAAAAATAGTATAACCCGCACAGTACACAATTCTCACATACACACAAACACACACACACACACACAAACACAGTTGCCAGTATTGAGATTAGAACACCTGCCTATCCAGTTATTTATACCATAGTGTTATGCACATGCTACAGAGCTTACTGAGCTTACAACTGGCCAAAGGTGCTGATAACTGCACAGCTAAGGTAAAGTATTACAGGTGTCAGGAAGTCTGCCTTCAGTTTCTCCCATACATCTTGCTAGTTCTTTCTGTCTTGTACTTCAAATAGCATTATAGCTTTGCACTTCAACAGGTTATTGTATCAATAAGTGTATCACACCTGGGAGCCATCAGCAGTACTTGTTCATCATGGAATTAGTCCTAGTACTTATTACTTATGACCACCCCTCTTGGCATGATTGCAGTGCAGTTTTCTGTGCTTTCACCTATTAACCTGGTGCACTTGTCCATTTTGAGGCACTGTTGCAACTGCCTCATGTACACAGACAACCCTCTCCTCTAAACTCCAAACACTCAGACCAGTGAGAATTACCTGTATATCACCAAATGTGGAAATATGCACTCTCCAGCAAAGACTGGACTAGCTGGTCAAGAGATCAACACCTGCACCTCACCATGTGGACCACATAGCTCGCCACAACACCCACTATGACAGCCCTGACATACAATAAAAAGCCACACACCCATCTTCACAGAGGCACTCAGTAGACACTTACACAAATTGCACAGACCAGTAAGACATTCACCCACTCAGACACCACAACATAGCACATGCCAAAGGACGCATATGCCACCTACACAGTGTGCCCCTCAACCAAAGATCTTAAGGCTGACCATCTTGCACAATACAGTGATCATGGGTGACTCAGTACTGCAGCACACAGATGTCCCACTCACTATGTTAATTAAGGAGGAGTTAACAGCCAATAGTCTATCATGTGCCAGCATCCAACACATGACACACCCAATTAGGCCGCTCCACAACAGCTACAAGAATCACTCTGTCATCATCCATGTGGGTATGAATGACCTGAGACACACCTCAACGGGCTACATAACAAGAGACATGGTTGAACACTCAGATTATCTGGTCCTGGCAGGTATGACAGTAGCCCTGAGCAGTATACTGCCATCACCCAGAATGATGCTGCAGCATATTCAACAGATAATTGACTGCAACATTGGTTTATATGTTGTGTGTCATTTTCAGGGGATCCAGTATCTGTCTGCTTGGGATAACATGATTGACAGACCTCAATGGCTTGCCAGAGATGTCCTAAATCTGTCAGTTCTCGGTTTCCAGGTACATGGTAAGTGTCTTGCCACCCCTATAGTGCCTTATTAGGCAGTGTTCCAAATCAAATTACAACTGTACCATCTAGACATGTATGCATTCTGAGGGTCAAGCTGCTCAACAGTAGACATCTAACTATCAAGATGCAGTCACTCAAATCACCCCTCAGAGTAGAGGACATTGACATTTGTGCTGTAACAGATAGGTGGTTCACAGCAGCAGACAGCAGCCTGCACTAACAGACTATAACACATTCCACAGCTGTCAGCGCCAAAACATGGACCACATCTCCACAGGTGGAGTTATCTCCATATCCATAATGGATATGCACACCTCCAGAGTATCCCAGCATAATGCATAGGAGGTACTTCTGGTAAAACTGACTTTGGGGAATAGTGCAATCCACACCATAGCCTGCTATCAGTCCCCAGCCATGTCCCTAGTCTGTCAATGCACATTCCTCAACACCCTGGCATCTATGAAGGTCCAGCCCAACACTGACATAGTAGGAGACTTCAACTACCCCTCCATCACCTGTGGAAAACCGTCAAGCACCAATACACTGGCCCAACACTTCATAGAACTCATCATTTCCAGTACCATGGACTGGCTCATACTGTCCCCCAGTAGACGATGCAAAATCTTTGACCTGTGTTGGTTACTTACATATGGGACTGTTGCTTGACCACAGTTGTCAATCCCTACCTGATCAGATCCAAACATGATGTAATCAACATGGAGCTCAACATCTCACCCACACCCCCACAAAGGCAGCCACCTTGCAAAACCTCTCCAATGCTGACATTGTAGTCATAAAACCAGGGGTGGATGACTGCAACGCTCCCATGCCAATGGGAAATAGCTGCATGACTGTCACATCATACACATATGCACTGCACAAACATGTGCATGGATACATGGTATTAGCCATAGCTAACAGAATACAGATACTGTCCTCCAAACACTGGAAGCCATTGTGATGGTCCCCTGCCATTACCAATGTGTACAACAAAAGGAGGACACTGTTGCAAACAATGGTTGTGTCCCAAGACTGCTGAACCCTCTTATTAGCCTCAAACACAACTTGGGATGTCTCATGGAATCACCTACAGGCAGCTATGAAGGCAGATTTGCAGCAGACACTGACAACAATCACAAAAGCCTTTGATAGTTATATGAACAACCTCCAGAGCAACAACCACAAGTGCTGTGAGTTACTGCACAATGCTGATTCCTATCCTAACACAACAGAAATTGGTCACAGTCTTGCCAACACAATCAGTGCCAGCTTTACCCCTCTCTCTCTCCCAAGGGGACAATCAAAATGGCAGATGAATGCCAGGCACCCAGTATTACTGCAGGCCAGGTTAGACCTGCATTATCCACAGGCAAGGATACAGCTTCCATGAGACCCCAACATATCTGTGGCTGTGTTCTACATGACATACAAAGAAACCTGGCACCACATCTGTGTGACCTGGTCAGTCATAGTCTCACATCAGGCTTTGTCCTTCCTAAATGGCACAATGCCATACTCATCCCCCTCCATGAGGGGTAGCATCTATAGACCCTGGGGAGTATTACGCCCTTAGCCTGACAAGTCTACTATGCATGGGTATGGGCGCATCATCAGGGACCTGATTGACCAAGATATGGGTGATCTCCTAACTCTGGACTACATACAGTTTGTCTTTGTAAATGGCATATCATGCCTGCTCAACCTGGTTGACGTCTTTCAGTGAGTCATAAGGGCAGTATATGACAGTAAGGCACTGCATACAGCCTAACTCAATCTGCCCAAGGCTTCTGATGACATTCCTCAGTCAGGGATTATTGGTAAACACAACAAACCAGGTATCAACCCCTATATCACTGGGTGGTTTGCAAATTGGTTCACAAAACACACAGTGTGACAGTGGCAAACTCCAAGTCAGACTGGCAAGCAGTCACAAGTGGAGTCCCACAGGGATCAGTACTGGATAGTATCCTGTCCAGCATCTACTCCTCAGGAGTGCAGCCCAACACAGAGGAAGTCTGGCTGACCAAGTTCACAGAAGACTGCAAGTTGGGAGCTATCATGAACACCACAAGTGATGCAGACATCCTACAGAAATGCCTCAGTGAGACCAATGAGTGGTGTTGAAACCATGGACAGAAGCTTAACACTACAAAATGCATCATCAGTCTCTTTGGTATAACACTCAGTTCCCAGTAAGTTCCACATCAATGGGAGCCCAATGAACACTGTAGGCATTATAAGAGATCTGGGGACAAGGGTTCACAGCAATTTCTCCTTTAAGCACCACATTGCCAGTGTGGTCAGGAAGTCCTTCTGTATGGCACATTGCATTACCAAGGGTTTTGCATCCATGAAGACAGAGGTAATGATCTCTGTCTACTATTCCCTCATTAGAACACTCCTCAAGTATTATGGCCCATTTCCTATGTACCTCACTAGACACCTGCTACAGCTGTAGAAGCCACAGAAGCACCTCACAAAGTGGTTCCTAGGCATTAAATGCACATCCTACACAGACAGACTCAGAGGACCCAAACTATTCTCTGTGTCATATCACCTAATTAGCAGCTATCTGTGCTTGACTTACAAAGCCATATCTGATCCAGCTGGGTTAGAAATGCTACATATAAGTCCATCCACATCACCCACTGTAGAGACCTCTACCTCAGTACCACAATCACCACAACATGCTGGTGGGACAGGTCCCTCACCAAGAGACTGCACATGCCCTGGAATACACTTCCCATACATGTCATGCAGAGCACCTAGCTTACCCTGTTCCAGAGAAATCTTGATGACTGGATGGGTAATAGACAATTCAACCCAAGGATCACTGCAGTGGCTATACTTGATACAGGCACTGGAATGTAACATTGGGTGGCACAATGGCAGGGCCCTTCTATGTGCTAGGCTTGTGTAGGCTCCTGGGCCATTACCTACTACACACTTGTGAACCTATAAAGGGAATGACATCAGCAGGACTGATAAAGTAGTGCAGTGGGTGTTAAACGTATCAAAATACTTTATCCTACAAATAGACACACACACTTGCTAGATGTGAGAGTAGAACCCCTACCTAACTAGTGATTTGTACCAAAGTGTTACACAGATACATCACACGCTAAAGAGCTTACTGGGTTGTGAGTTTGCCAAAGGTGCTGCTATGGAGAATGACATCAGCAGGACGGATAAAGTAGGGCAGTGGGTGGGAAACATATCAAAATACTTCTACTTACACACATACATTTGTCGGATACAAGAGTAAAACCCCTGCCAAACTAGTAATTTGTACTATAGTGTTAAGCATTTATCACATGCTCTGCTGAGCTTAGAGGGTTGACACCTGGCCATAGTTGCTGATAAGGGATTGGCATTATCTGAACTGATAAGGTGGGGCACTGTGAAGTGTCATGGGTGGGAATGGCATAAAACTGTTTCACCTATAAACAAACAAAATCACAACTCCCTCAGTCTTGCACACACAGCCGTCAAACACACACACTTCTGCATTTGTCAGGACTGTGATTAGAACTCCTACCTAACTGTTTGTACTAACCTGTTTTGCAGTTATTGCATGTGCCACAGAGCTTATGGGTCTGAGGCCTGATGGAAGGCACTTCTAAGATGACTGATATCTGCAGGACTGCTAAAGTAGGGAAAGGAGAAGTGTACTGGGTTGGAATGGACCCAAAAGCTTTTAGTTGTGAACACACACTTTTACATTTATGGGACTGGGATTAGAACCCCTACCTAAATAGTTATGTACATTATCATGTTTTGCAGTTATTGCATGCACCACAGAGCTTATGGGGATGAGATCTGATGGAAGGCACTTCTAAGATGGCTGATATCTGCAGAACTGCTAAAATAGGGAAAAGGGAAGTGTACTGGGTTTGAATGGACCCAAAAGCTTTTAGTTGTGAACACACACACTTTTACATTGATTGACTGAGACTAGAACTCCTAACTAACTATTTATGTGTACTATTGTGTTATGCAATTATTGCACATGCCACAGAGGTTATGGGGCTAGGCCTAACAAAAGTGACTTCTATGATGACAGACATCTTCAGGACTGCTAAGGTGGGGAAATAGAATGTGCACTTGCTGGGGAAGACCTGTTCATTCCTAGATCGTAAGGCCTGTTCATTCCTAGATCCTACTGACATTTCTCTAAGTGTATGAGCATGCCCAGTGTGTCCTTCTATTGTACATGTGGGACTCCATTCCAGGGATTGTTGTACTCTAGTCCAGTTTGTTTAGTGCTACAGCCATACCTCTCAAACTGTTGGTGCAGGATATCTGGAGGTAGCCTATCCAACTGTGGGGACAATGGGCCATACAATGATTGTGACAATTTCTCTCAGTAATGTATGGGTTGCTAGGGTTACAGGGCTTATTTTAGCAGACATATGTCATATGTGCGATTTGACTCTGTCATGTATTGTTTCAGTACCTTGTGACATACCTCCTCAGATCATCACAGTGATTTACCAGAGGAATACAGGATGAATGATGCACACACAAGGTTTATGGGCCAAATGCTATGCATTCTTGCACAATCCAGCCTGTTGAGGGGTGTGCCTACAAGCAATTGACTGTTGGTGCTGTGGAAATGGTCAATCACCTTGGTGATATATTACAATGGTATATGTGCATTTCTCTGTGCATTTATGTTCTGGCCTGGTCTGATTTCCAGTCCACAGTTGGGTACTATAAGTCAGACAGGAACAGGGTGACAGGCTGACTCCAGATATATTTGTAGGGGAAAGGATATGTGGGTGTGTGTGTCCTGGGCAGATATGTTTGCCTATAGCTACCAGTACTTTGCATTGGGCTCTCGTCAATGGTTGACTGCACTTGGAGGGTCTTGTGTGTGTGTTAGACTATTTGATCAGCCTGGAGGTGTGTGTTTGTCACACATATTTGTATGGCCTACCTCATTTTGCTTGGATAGCCACATGTTGGGGTCTGGATGTTGCATAGGATGAGTGATCAGGGAGGGGTGTGTTACTCCCTATGGCTGTGGCCCAGGGTTCTGTGAGTGCAGACATGTCACCATCTTCCAGGGTTAGACCTGCTTGCAGTGGGTGCATTCCCATGTTTAAACTCCTCGCCCTGCCTGTCAACTGTACAGAATATCACAGAATGTCCACATCCATGACTCATATATCTTGTTGGTTACCCAAGCAAGTGTGATTTTCCAGCAAAAGTGTTTTGCAAGTCACTCAGTGTTGAAGTCAAATATTACTGACAGTTGATATTGCAGTTTCAGACTTCATACCCTTCAGACATTCCATGCTACTACAAATCATTCCATCAACTTTATAACATTATTAGGGCAGTATTTCACAGGTGTCCTTCTCGTTGGACCTTCATCACCCCATTATTTATGGCTTTGTCCCACTTTCTGACTCCCTGAGACTGGCAGGTTTGCTCCTAGCAGTTGTCAGCATGGCCTTTCTTTGCATTTTGTGGACTGTGCTATGTTGGTTTATGGACCCCATGACACTCCCTAAAGGGCACTGTGGATGAGGCATAGGCATTTGCAAGAGGCCTGTAGGCCAGGTGTGACAGATGCAGTCCATCTGTAGCAGGGTAGTGCATTCTGATGATCATATGTTCCCAGGCTGCCACCAGGAGACACCCCTGGGATGGCACCAGTAAGTTGACTGTGGGTGTTACTGACAATTGCTTTCTTTTACTACTGTGCCATCACTCTGGGTGACAGCTGGATGCTGCTTAAGTCTAGGAACATGTTACTACATTTCTATGGGTCTATGGGGGGGGGGTGACATGACTGTACACGATACACATCTGCACAGACTCTGCTGATATTTGCTTAACTTTTTGGTCTCATGTAGCATAGTGGTGTGCCCAATCTTTCAAACTACAGGCATAACAGTATTAATCACAGGTCAGATTGTTCTGGCATAGACATTTGTAGTTTCAGACTTCTTACCTTTCAGAGCCATAATATCACTGCCAGACCTGCTGTGATATCACTGTGTAAAAGTCTGTGGGTGGGGATTTCATGATGTTGCCCTGTGGGGGCCTTTGCCAGGCATTTCTGTACAGTTGTCTACAGCTGATCTGCTGTGTGTGGTTGGTGGTGGTATGGGACCCCCACTTTGACATCCATGCATGTGTCCTATGACCGCTCCCAGTTATCTAGCTCACCACATATACTGCAGTGGTATTTGTCATCTAGGGTGGTACTGCATGGTACTGGGGATACACATCCTGCTGTCCCACAGAGCTGTCAGTTGTCTGCTTCTATCGTTAGCCATCCCATTTCCTTACATGCTTGATCAATACCATAGATATGCTATCAAAAAATTCCACTCCATTAATTTAATTTGTTACAGAGACTGGCTTACCTTGTGCCTGCAGCTGTTGTGAGAGTGGTGCTTGAGGGCTGACTATGTCAGATGCACACAATACACTGCCTATGCATAGTCAGGTATAGGTGGTGTGGTGATATTTGGCATCCATTTTACTGTGTGTGTGAGTCAGACAGAGAGAGGGATCAGTCCCTGGGTCTCTACAGTGTCAATGTATGTGCTACGCATTGTATCTTTGCCAAGGCCAGGGCATACTGGGAATGCCTCCATCTGTCTACAGGGGCAGGCTCAGGATGTTCCTCCTCCATGTCCCTCTGTGCCTGTGGAGGCCTTAGTAATAGTGGGTGGCTGTGTCTCCTTTCCCCATTTTGCTCCTGCTGCAGCTGTTTCCACAGGATCATATTGTGCAGCATGGCATATACTATGACCCTGTGTCCACATGTGGCTGGACAGTACTGTAAGGCTCCACTAGATATGTCAAGGCAGCAGAACCATGACTTGTGTATTCCAAACACATGCAATATAGTATTTGTGTCTGTGCCTCATTATGGCATTCTTGTGTGGGTGTGGTGTGCATTTCTGATGGGTGTCATCATCCTTAGCTCCAGTGCATAGCCAGTATCCCCCACTAAATAACCATTTGGGATGCCCCCCCCCCTGACAAACCACTGATACAGCTGTGAGGAATGCCAGATGTGGGAGTCGTGATAGCTTCAGAGGCAGCCAGCACACACATTCATGATAATGCCCTGGGCATCGAACACAACCTGGCAGTTGATGGAGTGGAACTCCTTCTGGTTTATATAGACCCTACTGCAGTCACCAGGTGGTGCTGTGATGTGCATGTGCGTAGAGTCTATGGCACCCAGTACCTCTAGGTGGGCTGCTGGAAGAGATGCATATTGACAGTCAGCTCCTCACGGGTGGTCTGAAACTTAATGTGCTCCTTGGCATGTGGTCACATGGCATCCAGGACCTGGTGGTGTATCCTGGACGCAGATGCTTGTGAAACCCCCATTATATCCCCAGTTGGGCTTTGGAATGTACCTGTAGCTAGTATTCTTAGAGATACACATACCTTGGTATCCACTGGGATTGGTTCCCCTCTGTTTATTCTGGATGTGAGACAAGGCTGGCACAGCTCCATAATTTGCTTCAGTATGTCCCTGTCCATCCTGTAGCGCTGTACTATCTCCAGATCAGATCATGTAGCCCCTGGTAGGTTACCCTGGGCCTGAACACTCTTCTCCTCCTCCTCCTCCTCATAAGACTGGGGCAGTTGTCAGCATTGTCCTCTTCACCACCCTCAGCCTCTTGCACATACTGATGTGTGAGAGTGACAGCAGCTGCTAACATTTTGTTAGTTTTGTCAGGTAACATTTCCCCATTTGTGTACAGTGATGGTGTAGAGTTTGTGGGAAAAACCAGACTGAAAGGTTTTTGCATAGTTTATAGTGGTGTGCTGCAGATGCTGCCTCTGTGATTGGCTGAGTATGATACATTTCACCTGCCAGCTTTATTACTTTTATTTGAGTGTCTCTATTCTGCCATTTCCCTTTTTTCTTTTTCCACTTGCCATTTCCTGTATTATTTTATTTTTGTGGTTTAAATCCCAGTGCGTGCCATGCACACCTGTTTATACACAGTGCTGCCATTTCCTGTGTTTTTTTCCCTTTTGTATGTTTAAGTCCTAGTGTACACTGCACAAACCCATTTAGCTAAGTTAAACACATTTTAGCAGAAATGTCCCTCCCTGGACGCGAACACGCTCTTCATTTCATGGTGTAAGAAACTTCAGCCTCACACACACACCCTCACTTAGCTGTGCTTAGCTAAGTGCAAACCCAGACAACAGAGCTCCAATGTGCTTACAGTAAGAATGATGCACCCCCTTTTCATGTTAGTTGCGCCTCCTGCCTAAACAATCCTGTACCTACACGGTTAGGTGGAGGTTTTGGACTGAGAATTTTTTGTGATTCAGTAAATTTCCCCTCATTTGCATACCCCACTGCTTTAGCCCATAGATACTGCACTGACAGGGAGCCTTTTCCCTTGACAACCACTGTCCCCTGGTATTGTTTTGATGCTGCATGCCATAGACTATAATGGCAAAATGCAGATTTTTTTTTATTTTTGGCACGATCGTGTTTGTGAGCCACTGCGCTATGCTTAAACTGCAGAGATTGGCCGCAAAGAAAAATGATTTTATATTAAAATTAAACATTTATTCATGCCAATGGCCATATATTTGGCCATTGACATGCCTACAGATACGAATACATACTTTTATTTGTGCTGTCATGCCTCTGTTTTCTTTTTTGCAGAAATGTGTACATTTAGTAACTGAACACATTTCTGCCCTGACACTTTCCCTGCACGAAGACCTGGCAGCTTCCTGAATCACTAATTCACCTCATTTGCATAGTTTTCACCAGCAAATGAGGTGATCAGCATGCTGCATGGTCTTCCATGCAGGAACAGTGTAGACAGGCTCAGGCATATCAGATCAGCTGTTTGCTGAATTGCTCAGCCACCAAACTCTATGCAGGAGCTGCTACACTGTTCCTGTATGGAGTTTTAGCTTTCATGAATCCCGGGGTCATTCTTTACTGAGACCCAGTATAGTCCCCCTGCAGCAGCCTATATCTGTAGTGCTTCACAAAGATTGCCACAAAAATCCTGGAGTACTCAACACCCCACTTCTTTGCCCTTATTTTAGCATCATTATCTCCCATACTAGTCTTGTAGCAACTCTAAGTATGAGAGGAGGGGGAGTTAAAGGAACAATCGACAAAGCCCATAGTCAAAATTATACAAAACAAATACAATTATTTAAGCATTTACAACTTTAGTAGTTTGCTTCTGGACAAAGATCATGTCCATATTCTGGAAAGTGGGTTTACATTTCTGCAGCTTAATCTTGCATGGTGGTTTTGTAAAACCCCTATTCCTAACAATCGTAGCATACAGAAAGTTCCTATGAAAAGGAGTGTATTCAACTTTTCACTGCACCCTACCATCCAATTATTTGAAAATAAAGGTGCTAAATATATTAGAGGGTTGCTTAGTAAACATCAGACTAAGCAAAGTTACAACTTGTCACTCCAAAAAGCCCATTTATTATTTGATCTTAATAATAATGATATTTGTGTCATGAAACCTGATAAAGGTGGTGGGGTGATAGTAATGAACTACATTATCTATGTTTCATTTATGAGTAGTGTTTTAGGGAATGATACTTATGTATCAAGACTTGAACTGAATATTTCATACAGTAAAATTATCTGTTGTATGATATGCTTATGCAGGGGCAGATTGATAAAGATGTTTACAGCTTTTGTCTTAATAAGGAACCCTATATTCTTAGTATATTTTTGCATAAAAATTTGTCTAACCCTCCTCTAAGACCAAATGTGGATGCAACTGCCTCAGAAACATCCAACATAGTGAAATATATAGATTTTAATTCTTTTTTCTGTTATACACTATAATATTGGATTAGAATGGTTTTCTGAATTAATGGTTGGGATTCCGCTGATTTCAACACAGAAAACACAAGTTTTGACACAATTAATGGAAGTTATTTAACTTTGTATTTTTTGAAGGGGAAGTTTACCAGCAGAAAACAGGGGTTGCCATGGGGGTGGTTTGCATCCTAATTTATGCAAACCTAATCATGGTGTACCAGGAACAACATTTTCCCCAGTATTCAGCGACACTCCTTGTAAGAATAGAGGTATTCTTAAAGGGAACATCCCGTGTCCATATAGAACAGCAGCGCGCCTTGCATATGCATGAAAGCACGCTGCTGTATCCCCACACAGACACAGGTCTGTGTACAAGCACAGGGGGCATGTCCAGGAGCAGTGCTCTTACAATATACATGCTCCCTGCACTCCAGAGTTGCAGTATGCAATACAAAAGCAGCAAAAGTGTCCGCAGACACCTGTTAGTTTCCATGAACATACCTCTCAACCTTTTAGAGCAAAAAATCTGGAGAAAGCCTAAAATGATAGAGGGACAAATAGGGACCGCATTTAAATATTGCTCTTACAAACTTATAAAGTTGATAGAATAATAGGTTTTGCATTAGCATTAATTTTCTGAAGGATGTGGAGTCTTAAACTCAAATGTTTCTCATTATTTAAGCAAAAATCTGGATAGTCTGTGAAAATCTGTACAGTTGAGAGGTATGTGCATGGAGCTTACCTCACAACTATCTTTGAAATGTGTACAGATAGTTGACTCATATATTTTGGTGTGTTCCTCCTAAAATGTGTACCTACCTGACTCCACTGGACCAAAACATTAAGGTAATGCAAACCCTATTTATTCTATCAGCTTTCTAAGCTTGTAAGAGCAATACACAGATAATGGCGCAGAAAGCAATGTGCAAACCCCTACAGTAAATAAAAATAAAACACATATGTATTTTTTTCTGTCCTCAATAAAATGTTTAAGCTTAGCTGAGCGGGAGTGTGCATTGTGCAGCTATGCTCAGTCTAGCTTACACATCCCAATGAGCTAAATACAAATATGCATCCAAAGCAGTGTAAAGTGTAATAGTGTAGTGGTTGCAGCTTTGTCTTAGTAAATAACCATTCACGCTTTGAGTCCCCCTTCCTCCATTCATTTTTATCTGTCAAAAAAGCACGAAAATATATTTTGTTATCAGTAGGCAGTGAATAATAAAGATATTTGTTAACCAGGGTAGTGTAGCAGGTTCAAATGTGAGTGTCAGTGTAGTACAGATGTGAAACCCCCATAGAAACACAAGTGTTGCATACAGCCTAGCCATAAAAGAATGGATTGTAATGAAAGCACATAGGGGGATGTTATGGAAGGTAGACATACATATCATAATATGTCATTTATGAGGAATTAACCCCACAATTCTGATAGTCTGTAAAAGGAAAGCTGAACAATGCTAACTTGTCTTCAGCTATGCTTAGCCAGTATAAGCATTGCTTAAATGTAAATTCTAAGCAAGAATTAGCATAGCTAAGTGGATTTTTGCACTGGTAAGCACTGCTTAGTATCTACCCATTTAAGCAATGCATACACCAGCTAAGCGGGTTTGCCCGGTGCTTAGCTTAGCTTAGAATATTCAAAACCATCCAATCATGGCAAAGGGCAGGACATCAGCCATATTTAAATCTTGCAGGTGGGAATACAGCTCATAATAGTTGTAGCTCCCGACTGTAGGCACTATGTTTGGTGTTGGAGAGGGTGTGTGCTTTCAGGTGCAGTGCTGGGGCATACAGGAGTCCAGGGTCATGGTCAGACTCCTTGTAAAAAAAACATGATATTAGATTGCTGCAGGACCAGTACCAGGACTCCCAATACAAAGCAGAGGCCTGAGAAAGTCTCGCCCATGATCTCACCAATGCCACTGGCATCCCTCAGACTGGTGAGCAGGTCTGGCACCACTTTGCAGACTTGCAGCGGAGGAAGAGGGAACTCTTGGACCAGTGGGTCCAAGATGCATGGCAGAAGGATGTCCCAGGTGTGTGTAAGTATTCATATCAATAACTGTTTACCCAAGACCAGCCTGTGTATGGGATGGATAGGTATGCATAAATGCTTCTCTAACTTCTTTACAGCTCCAGCTAAGTGGGTTGTGAACCACGAAGCCCATGCAAGCAGGCTGCAAAGGCTGTGTCTTGAGGCTGGTGAGTAACAATCTAGCTTGTAGTATAAAGGAGTAGAATGTCATTTTGCAGTATTAAAAATGGATATGGTTTGTACTGAATAAACCAGAAAATATTGTAGTAATAGTCTCATATAGGTGATATATAAATAAAACTGTAACTGCCTGTCAATAAAATTCAAAACCCTGGACTGGTTGTGTTTACTTCGGTATTGAATGAATTGAAATATGTACATGTTATGCACAGCAACTATAGCTCTGAAAGCATTAAACAATCAAGTCTCATCTGACAAAGTTAGTGCCTTTGTAAGCCATGAAATTAACTAATATGAAATGTTTCATGCACCAAGATCTGATATCGGAATAGCAATGTTGTGTTAACCATTGTTTTCCACACTGTGCTATGTCAAAAGGTATGTATAGGAAATGTTTGTATCAGAATTTGGTAATTACAAGGTCAGATTGTACAACCAAGAGAATATTAGACAGAAAGACAGCAGTTTCTCAATAGCTTGTTCTGATGAAACACAAAAACTTTTGTTGTATTTTATGCACAAACAGGCATGGTTTGAATCCCGGGAGTAGTAGTAAGCTGTATGCATAATTTCACCTAGGATTTTGTGAGTATGTGTAGAAACAGTCAGGTAGTGTTAAAAGAAATTTCCTCCATAGGTCTGCCAGATAAGAAAAGGTATAAAGTAGCTATAATAAGGCTGTAGTTATACTGTGTCCAAGACCCACGGTCCAACCCCAAGGCTACAAATGACAGCAAGATAAGTACATGCACCAAGTAGTCTCCCCCAAGAAATGTTCAAGTGTCATGCTGTCACAGCTACTGGTCCCTGCTGCCAACAACCAGGGTGATCGATAGAAATCAAGCCAGAATATGCACACACACACACACACGCACACACACACACACACACACACACACACACACACACACACACACACACACACACACACACACACACACACACACACACACACAGTATGAGTGCACATATGTAACCCTGGCAATGTGAATATGGGTAGAAACAGACAGGTAGTGTTAAGAGATATCACCTCCACAGGTCTGCCAGGTAATAAAAGGTCTAAAGTAGATATAAGAAGGCTGTAATTATACACTGTGTGCAAACATACCACTGCCCAAACCAAGGCCATAGGTTCTCATAATGCCTGTAGAGTAATGATTAGAGCAATGATCATTAAAGCTGTGATCACTACAAGAATCTACATTTGTTAATTGACATCTCTCTCTCTCTCTCCCCCACCTTAACTTCACCAATAATCTAAACACATAAATGAATGGGTATGTTTTTCCCCAAACCTACCGTTGGGACATGCGTCCTATTGTTCTACAAATATTGAAATGTTTTTCAATTAATGTTCCCTGTTCATATACTATCATTGGTGACCTGTTGCTATCAATGTAACCTGCTTTTTCAATTAATGTTCCCTGTTCATATACTATCATTGGTGGCCTGTTGCTATCAATGTAACCTGTATGCCGGTGTAAAGCCACTGTAGTTCCATATATGCATGTGTTTTGTTTGCTATGCAAATGTTCCAAATCTGTTGTTTTGGGTTAATGGGAATACTCATGCATGCTGTTATAACTAATCCTGGAATGTGTTTTGCATAACTAACCAACATGTTCTAAAACAGCAACAGCATAGCACGAAGGCCGATCCCAGCAGATCAGACTCTCCCGCCTCATCTGGCCATGGCACCAGCCCCCATCACATCTGAGACCCACCCCGGGACCTCCTCATCTGCATGTCCTGTACCACCTTCAGGTGTAACTGCCTCAGGGGATGGGGTTCGTACCCCC